>NW_020955774.1:29526-94129 GCF_003031625.1 Empidonax traillii | reverse complement strand
TTTTTTTTTTTTTTTTTTTTTTTTTTTTTTTTTTTTTTTTTTTTTTTTTTTTTTTTTTTTTTTTTTTTTTTTGTTTTTTTTTGTTTTTTTACCTACTTGAGTCCATGCAAAGCTTAAATAGGTGATTTTCCTTTTGTGTGTGAGGTGCCACTGTCTACAAACCTGTCAAACCAATAAACAACAACATTATTTAAAACCATGTTAAAATTTGTCCTGGTAGTTACTTCATTGTAATTGTGGAGTGGGGATCTGTAATCACGTCTCAGTCATTTTAAGAAAGTGATAGCAAAACTAATTGAAATGCCATGAAAGGGTTTGCCACATGACAAAGTTAGTATTTTGATGCAAATCTTAGTGCTCATAAATTACCATGAAGTGTAGGGGGAATGGGAAGCAAAATGGAAGAATATATCCAAATAGGATGATTTGTTGACAATGGAGGTTAGTAGGGCTTTAAACTAGACATTAGCATTATCCTGAAAGACTATGAGAATGACTTTCATCTTGCAGCACTTTATTTTCCTTGTTTTCCTTCTCCTGGCTTCAGGATCTTTGTAGACGTACTTTTCCATAAAGGAGCTCAAAGCATGGAGAGAGACACACATGTTCAGAAAAAACACAACAGTAGTGTGCTGCGCACAGTCCCAGTTCTCGGGTACAGATTGATAACAGAGGCCATTGCATCACAGTTTTCAGTGGTCCCAGTCCTACAGAGGGAAGTAGTCCTCCTGAGAGACATAAAAGCCATGGTGGCTGACTGCCAGTCCTTGTGGTGGAAGGTGCTTTGTACATGTTGGTGAATTTTTGTGGAAAAAGAGAGATAAGCTGAGAAAACCAGCTAAATTTGATGAAGGTATACCATTCTGATGGTGACCCTCAAGCTCTCAACTGTTTTGATTAATTCTCTGACGCAGTTAGTAAGTTTCTCAGCAGACTAAAATACCCTTAATTTTGATACCACTGTTTTTCTGCATTTCTGCCAAGCTGTGCTCAGTTTGATGGGAAGCTGACCATAAGCAGACTGCAACAGAATAGGCTACATCAAAGAAGCAGCCAAACTTAAATAGCATGAAATCCCTTGCTTTCAGGGCTCTTGGACATATCTCCTTACGAGAGCTTTCAAACCCTAAAAGGCTGCCTGACCAACATGTGCTTGTTACAGCACAGAAGCAAATGCAAGATGAGTGAGCTGCTCACCATCCCAAACTGTGCGTTTCACGCCTAAAATCAGGAGCAACCTGTTGCCAAGCTGGAAAGCTCATGTGGGTTCCTTCCTACATGTTACATTTTGGGGAAGTGACTGCTTGAAAATCTTTCTGCTCTAAAGTCAAGCAGACATAGAAGTCAAAAGACCTGGTTGAAACTCAACTCTGAGTGGGAGGAGAGTTCTTACAAGTTCTGCAGTTATCTGCTGGACAGATCTGAATTTCGGTGGCAAAAAATCTGCCCATCCTTTTATCCAGAAGCCAGAAAATTAAGGCATGAAAGGAGCAAGAGAATAGAGTGAAAAGAGTTTTTCATTACAGAAGACAGAAAATAGCTTGATTGAAAGTGTCTTATTCCTACCTCTTTTAATTTTATTCAATTTAATGTATCTGACAGTGAACTGCAATGGCTTTGCACTAGTTTTGACCCTGGCCATTAGCTGACAGCAAAATCCTAGGCTCCATTCCTACTTCCAACTCTTGGAAAGTGTAAATTTGAATGCCAGCCCACTTGTCCTACATTTTCTAAAAAACAAACTACGTCTCTAAATAGTCAGCTGTGATACTTTGTTGGTATTTCAGACTTTTTATTCTAATTCAGCAACTTTCACCTGTCTTATTATATTCAAGAGTACAACTAGGTCTAGGAGTGTAAGCTGTTGTTGTTTATGGCAAGTTTGGCAGGAGCTGTTCATCCCTGATGAGGGATGGGTACAGATTGCACTGGAGTGTGGCTGCCTTATTCATTTGTTGAAAAAAGGAATGATCTACAATTGTATATATTATGAGGAAGATATTTAGCTGTCTAAATTTAACATCTTCAGGCATGATCAAATGTATAATTAAACCTTTCCCTTTTTCTGTGCTAGGGGTAAAATGCTTTAGTCTTTGTACTCCTTGCTGAGGAAAGATCCCTGCTGAAACTGCAGATACCTTGTAGAGCAAACTATTTCACTCAGTCACCTCATGAGCTTGAAGTTCACTTTGCTGCCTCATGAGCTTGAAATCTGAAAATCCTTGAGAGGAATATTAATAGTTGAACATTCCCTATTCAACGATAACAAAGTAATACAAATAAAATTTGCCAATTGAAAGAGAATTTACATAATCCCTAATCCTGTGATCCAGGGAGAAAACATCTCTTGATTTGTTATATACGGGCTTCGTTTGAAGGTATCGTAATGATATTATAAAAAACCAAAAAATGGTGCATTTTTTTCCTTAATTTAAGGATCTACTGCATTTTATGGTACAACTATAAGTACACAACAACATAGATGCACAATACCTCTTGAGTGAACTAGTTCATTTAGTTCTAATTTTGCCAAATTAGAACAACATCCAGTTGTGTCATGAATCTAGTTTATGTCTTAATGCTGGGCACAAGGGTTACAGGCCTATAGTTTGTGTATGTTTTGTAACTAATTTTCTGGTTTGACTTTAAAAAAAGGTGAGTTTATCAAAACTCCATTCAGTTTCAGTGGGATGTATAGGTACTGAGCAAAAGCCAAGCTGCTTGAGTCTTGTGTTTCATAGGTGTGTTAGTCTGGTATGGTGAATGATTCCCTTTCAAGTGTATCCCCTTAATATTAATCTACCTCTTGTGCAAGGAATATGGAAGGAGTGGAAAGGCTATGATGCTCGAAAAGCTAACACTTCTCTAAATGCAGTGTTCCTATGTGCAAAGCCCCCACTCTTCCCAGAGCTAACAAGTTGCAGCTTTTTCCAAGCTGGCTAGGGATAAGCTTGCATGTCTCCTGTTACACTGAAGAAAATGAAAGCCTGTCTACCATTGTTCCCAGTGCCTATCCATTTGCAGGACTTTCCTGTCAGAGCTGGCACAGGAGAGGAGGGGTTTGCAGGTATGCAGCTGGGAGGCACGATGTGCACGCTTGTGCTTGGGGCACTGGCTGGTCCCACACACCCAGGAGCACAGGCTGGACTGTGTTAGTCTTCCTAAGGACATGGACTGGTTGAACAGCCCTGAGCTTCCTCCAGCCTTTCACTGCTTCAGAATCTTTCAGCCTGTTCTTGCCATCCAAGCCCTGAAGTGTAGCTACTTGTTCCCATCATGTCTGCCTGTTTGCCCACTCTATCCCTCTGTGGGGAGCTAAATAGGATAGAATTTTCTGTCAGCTTCACAATATATCAGTCCTGATGATGGAGATTTGGGGAAGATTTTAGAGTCAAAGCAGCAGTTCAGGAGCCAATCAAAATAATTATGCTGCCAATTGTTTCTAAAGACTCAACAGTAAACCAAGTTTCAAGCCTGCTCGACAACTACTCTGTTGGAGACAGCTGTTTTACATGACCCGTTAGTAACATTTCTTACAGGGAACCAAAAGGAAAGTGAGGAACTGCCAGTCGAAGCTTTTCATGCTAATCTCATTTTTGTCTTTGAGGTTTAAAACATTCACAAGGACTGAAAGCTGATATTTATGAATAGAGCTGGGGGCTGGGGAAGGTTGCTTAAACAGCTCCTAGCCTATCACCAGCATCTCCAGCTGTACTCCACCAGCTCCACAGAGATTCAGTACTCTGATGTTTTATGAATAATCACCTCCATATATTTCAACATTGTTCCTTCTAAAACACATTCTTGTCTTTTACTTTTTTTATAGACTTTTTTTACAGAAATGAACTCTTTTCCTTGTTTTCCAAGAAGTGCTTATGCAATTCAGTCACAGAAAATGTTGTTGAACTTGAAAGAACATCACTTTCTGTTAAATCTTTGTTAATTTGTATGCCCGTGTTCTGTTCTGCCTGGAGTACCATAAATCCTACTGATTTTTACGGGGTCCAGTGGGTGTAGAATTGTGCCAGGTGCTGTATAGATAAAGCAAGCTCAAAGGTGTAACCAAGGATTTGACCTGTGTAATGCAATAGAAGAAAAGCTGTACTGTGCAATATATAATAATAAAAGCACAATATGTCTCTTGGCAGCAGCAGAACTTAAAGATCAGCACCTTTGATCTAATACCACCAAGGTCCCATAAGCCTCAAACATAGTGACCATTCCAGAGGTGCCTACAGAAAACCACTCTGTAGTTATTGTTGTCTCAGATAACTTTCTCAAATTTTGATGGGTAGAAACACATTAAAGCCTTGCAATGCAGCCTAGAACTGTTTCTTTTTTTCCCCCTCTTTCAGCTGATTTTCTAGACAACATGCCTTTGCGAAGTTCTGGCAAGCTGAGCATGGAGACCAGAAAAGATGGTGAGAGTACGGCACCTGCCCCTCCGCAGAAGAAGCTGTCCTGTCAGTGCCACCACCACTGCCCTGAGGACTCAGTCAACAGCACCTGCAGGTTTGTGGGATATGCATTTGGTGATGAAACATGGGAAAACCTATTTGTGGTAGCTCAGCGATCTCAAGTTGGGTGTCGCAGTTTTTGTTTAAGCAGAAATATGTAAATATGTTGTTATACATTGTGTCTAAAAATCAGAGGTAATTTTTACCTAGATATCAGCTACGTATTTATATTTTTATTTTAAGCTATATAGGTATTTATTATTTTAGATAATACTTGTATTAATACATTGCATATGAAATATTCTGAAGGCAGAACTTTGTTTTTAAAGGTGCATGCAGTTAATGAGAGAAGACTTGATAGAGATATATGAAAATGTCAGTAAATGCTTATAAATTTATAATTACTCTTAATAGAACACCATTTATAAGCACCCTGATCTTTGTGTGCATCTTTGCACTACCTGAGCTATTTTCTGTAGATCCTCAAGGCTTTGGGCTTTTTTTTCTTGTTTCCATACTAAAAGGAAAACAATCTTTACCTTGATGTGAAACATTGTGTATTTTCTTATACTAGCTATAGTCTTATGGGTTTTTTTGGGGGCTTGGAGTACTTCAGATCTCACATTTGGGTTGGATTCTGCTTCCTTGAGTCCTTTTGCCTCCCTTGGGGAGAAGCATATCCAGATGTGTACAGGCTTCTTGAAGGTTCAGCATTGGTCTTGTTGCAGTGTCAGCTGTTTTGTTGCACTGACAATGGCTGAAGCAAGCAGAGGTGACTGAGGGTACCTATGGTGGGACCAAGTTGCTGTTCCCCTACCCAAAAACATCTCTTGCAAGACACATAAAATTGCTGGTGAATGAAGGTACTGGTCAAAAACCTCCGTCTTGGCTTAAGATGCAGGTTACAGTTTGCTTTAGCTGCAGCAAAGTTGGGCTGAGCTCTTCATGTTCCATATGAGGAATTTAAACTTTTCTGATTATTTAGAGCAAGTATGATTCTGGAGATACACACTATCAGCCATAGCCTGGTGGACCTGTGGGAATCAGAGAAGCATCAAAGCAGGGCACAGGTATGAGCCCAGCTGGAGATGCCAGTTCTGTATACGGTGCTGTTTAAGGTGAGATAGTCAAACATCGTGTCAGCTCTTCAAGGCAGAGTATTAAAAAGATAAATGGGGAAAGCCTGAGGTTGCTGAAGATATTGATCGCTTTGTTGGATTTTTGAGTGTTCTTTTGTAGCCTGACAATTCTTCTCAGCCTGCTGTTTCATACTGAAGTGTATCAAAGTTTTGGTGGCAGCTATAAATACCATTTCCCCTTTCTATCCTCTTCCTACAAACCCGTGCTCTAGCCAGGAGTTAGACTTAACTGCTCTCACATGACAGTCAGTTTAAAAAGCTGTAAAAGCCCACTCTGATATCAATTTGCAGATCCCCTGCAGCGTGAATCAGCTGTTTCCTTTTCCTGCCCAGCAAGAGCCACGGCTTTCATATGTGCTGTCTCTCACACACAAGAACAGGGAAGTTGCAGATGACTTTTAAATCCATGAATTGGGAAGCACAAAGGGATCAATGTTAAAGAGCCAACTGAACAAGGCTGGGTAGGCCTGCTGTTGCACGTTGCTTTGTAGGCGTCATTGGCATTAATTATTTTTCATGTTACCAGGAACTATGAGTAATGTTCTATGAAAATGGATCTGTGCATGTTCCCTTACTGCAGTGCTATAAAGAAATTCTCTTTAGAGGTTGACACCCCCTCATGATGTCAAATGTCAAACTTTTTTTTTAGGTGATGCCCATGGATGGGCAGTTAAGTGGTAATAAAACATAAAATTGTAACCCCTTTTGTCTTCATAATCTTTGAAGATTTCAGATTTCAGTGATGTCACTTTAGTGACAAAATTATTTTTTCCAATTTAGACATCAAAATAATAATTGAAACTGGAATTTACCTATCAAGTATTGTCACTTTTCTGTCCCGAAATACGGGAACAGTGAGGAGACTTACAGTAGATCAACTCCTCGTTCTCCTGTGCATCACCTGAGCAGTACCCACCTTGCCACTTGCCCAGTGAGAAACAGCATAAGTGAAAAATTGCTGAGGAGAGAGTTTGGAATAATATAAAACAACCAAAAAAAATTTAATTTAAATACCCTTCCTTCATGGCTTGTCAGCATATTGGTGTCACCTGTTCATGATGGTGATCATTGCTATGGGTCCTACTGCCTTGGTTTGAGAGCTGCAGTGAGGTATGAAGGACCCAACACCCCTTGTTTTCCCTACGTCATCTTAACTGTTAATCTGTAATTGTTTCTTTCTTAAAGTCCTTTCTGCATAGCTGGAATTATGCATCAGAAGTGAAATGTGATGTTACAGAGAGAAGAAGGTCCTAAGTCTACTGTTGGGAAAGAGTAGTTATTAGGTGTCTGGTTAGCTGGCTGGATTGAGACCAGGTTTCAAAAGAT
This sequence comes from Empidonax traillii, assembly GCF_003031625.1. NCBI lineage: Eukaryota > Metazoa > Chordata > Aves > Passeriformes > Tyrannidae > Empidonax > Empidonax traillii. Next base: position 87,207 of record NW_020955774.1, on the reverse strand, counting down.
CTGAGCACAACCAATCAGATTAGCAGCTATTATTCGCTTCCCCTGTGTTTTGGAATCATCCTACTAGTCAGGCAGTAACTTTCATATTTCATCCTAGCCTGAATGACTGTTGGCACAGTTTTAAAGCACTCGGGAATCATCACTGAACCTCACTATAAAGAAAGTTGCCCCATTTTGATGTTGAAGCAGTATTGATTGCAGTGTTTGACTGAAGAATAAATTGACTGCTTCAGATTAAAAGTTACTGAATTAATTATCCTCTTGCCTCAGATTTAGCCAATAAAAGCCTTTTGCATTTGATATTAAAAAAAAAATTAAAATCAAACCTCTCATCGGCTCTATCTGTTTGGACCTGCAGAGTTTGAGCCTGCAAGCCTGACAGGAATGAGCCAGTGTGTGCTGGGGCACCCAAGGACATGGCAAAGCCAGGGAAATTATTGAGTACATCCATAGGCAAGGCTTGTGCTCTGGAGAGCCACTGCCCCTACCAGGGTTCTTACCAAAGCAGTGAAGCCTTTTGTGAACAAGGACCTCTGAAAGTTCAATGGAAAAGTGTTTCCAACTGTGTTTAAATTAAAACTTTCGGAGTTGAACAGCTAGTACTATTGCAATCATCATTTGAAATTTCTCATAAAAAGCAGTCTGTCATCTCAAATGAAGATTTTTATCTGCTACCGCAGGTATTCATCTGCGAAAGGATAGATCCTGTCCATAGTACCAGTAGTCTGAATGTTTATATAAAAATGAGGACATCTGGTGGCCATTTACAATCCTTTCCGTAACTGTATTTTAGAAATTTAAAAGTCAATTTTTAACCACATCTGTATCAAATCCTCTAACAGCCTGCTGTGTTCCTATACAGAATTTCCCTTTCTTTATACTTCTGCAGCTGAAGTCCAGTATTACTTTAGGGAGCCAAAGATAACACTGCAGCTTAAAAGGCAGATTGTTTTCTATCTCAACAGAAAACCAGCAGCTCTTGTTAGAGCGTGCATTCTGTGAGCACACATTTTGGAAGATCCATTAAAGGGCCAGCTCATCAAGGGAGGATTCATGTCAAGGTGTAGCAAAAGGGGAAGCCAGGCCAGGAGCTGAGGCTGATGCTAGGGCTGGCCAAATCCTCACACACCAGGACCCCGTTTCCTCAAGGGTATCTGAACACAGCAGGCAGAGACAGCTTCCTCAATGGCCCTTCACATGGCTGGTAGTGATCTGGAGACAGGCACTCCTGTAGCACTGCTCAGACCTCAGCTTACATGGAGCCCCTGGGCAGGGGATCTGTATAGGGGGAAAAGGGGATCCCAGGTGGGGCCACTCTGGGCAGTTGAAGAGTATTAGTGCACTCAGGGCCCTGACAATTAAATCTTTGGAGAAGACTCATAATCCTCTGCTTGTAAAGGGTGTGTTAAACTGCAGCATGTTGAAACCTTATTCTTCTTTCTGAACATCTGTGTGTTCCATAAAAGACTTTTGGTAAAGAAGGTCAAAGCTGCTTTGAACACAACCAGGACCTTGTTTTACTGCTCCATTTCAAGTTTTGTGTGTACAAAGTGAATGCATGGACAGTTGTGTCTAATCATAATTAATTGCATATTTTAAAATGTAGTGTTACATTTAATTGGCTTTGACTGTAATGGGATTGCAGTAAAGGCAGAGGCTGATGAGGTGTCTTGTCACACTCTATTTTCGTGCACAAATAAATGCTGACGGTTTTAAAGATTGGGATGGTTAGGTTCAAGTTCTTATGTGTTGACTATTGGATTGTATTTCTGCCCAATAGTGTCTCGAGGTATTTTTGAGGTGTTTGAGTGATAAGGAGAAGTGACTAATATAATAATTGAGTTGCTTTTTCAGAGTTACCAGAGGTGATAATTCACTTGAGTGATGTTATTTTCATTCTCCTTTTTCTCCAGATGATGTGATCGAATCTTCTTTGTAATTTGGTATGTAAAAAAATGACTTTGACAGTGACCAACGTACTGAATTCAGGCAACTTTTCTTTTAAGCCACTACTTTTTAGGGAAAACTTGAACATTTTCTGGTATAGGAGCTATGGTAAGGTCTTACATGTTAGCCCTTCAATTTTTTAATGTTTATTTTTTAATGTAGTCCTTTATGCAGGGCTGTACCAGAGGTGTTTAACTTGCCTTTGGTGACTAAACCAAAAAACTAAAGGTCAACAGAGACAAAATCTTGCAAACTCTAGTCTTTTTTTGTGCCGTGTTCCAGGGCCTTATGTGTCATTGGTGGCTCAGCAGCTGATTTCACCTCAAGTGAAACTGGAGTGTAACTCAAAGTCCCTGTCCCACACTTTTCAAGTGTGCCCTGGAAGTTCTTTGATTTTAGTTTTGCTCATGTGTTGCTTGCACATTAGGTATTTAATATAATAGATAGTCATGGAAGTCCAGCCTCTCTGTACTGAGACCTGTTGCATTACTCTCAGTTTTTTATTGTGTGGGAGTACTTTGGTGTTACTGTGCAGAAAGTACTGGAATAACTAAAACTTCTCTTGCATATTAAATTTTAGTTATACAAAAACAACAATAAAAAAAATCCAAACCAGAAAATGTTAAGTCTGTCCTAGCATTAAAGAAGAACAACATCATACAAGTTCAACTGCAGTGTAATCTTAAGGTCAAGTAAAAGAAAACATAGGGTCTGTGTTTAAATTTTGGAGACAAAAGAAAGGAGTAAAAGAGAAAGAAAAGAGGAAGATGAGTATCTTTACACTGGCTGTTTTCTTCTTGATAGTTCTTACATCTACTGAGATGGATTTGGCACATAAGTGAAAGGTGCTAGAGAGCCCTGGTGAAAATGCAGAGGTGCTCATGCTTGGTGTTTTTGCCGTGCCCCAAGCTGTACCATCAGGTCTCTAGACCTGTCAAATCTCATATACTCTGCATCAAACCTGGACAGTTTCTAGGGCTCTGCCTCACAGATTGGCATAATGACTTGTTTCCTGTGGTGTGACCCTACATGTCAGGAATAACTGTTTGATATTCTTTGTGATTTAGTAAAACAGTGCAAGACACATTTAGTGATATCTCAGTCCTGGGAGAATACTATGGGCAGGTAATATAGAGAAAATATTGATTGATATGCCTGTAAATAATAATATGAAAATGTAATAAGTGATATCCCAACTCCACTAGGATGTGTTGGGTACCCTTGTTCCTCTCTGTGTGTTGGGTCATCACTGAGCACCCAGAAGGTTCCATACACAGCAGAGCATGCATGGTAGGATCAGCATCACCATCTTGGAGAGTAGTGTGGCCAGAAACTGTGGTCCGCTGTGAGCCACCTTCTTTGCTTTGTAACACCTGTAAGTCTCTCTTTGCCTTCAGGGTAGTTGTGCAAAATCTGAGGGTGCATCTGGCTCAACAACTGTGTAGTGCTCTTCTCACTTCGTTTCATGTTACTTCCCTGGTGTACAGCAGCTAACTATATTGTGTTTTCTGAAAAATGACCCTGTATTGAACACATTTACAATGACTTTTTATTTTATGGATGGTGTCCAAAGACAGCGTTTTGCTAAATTTGGCCTTCATCATCCTTCTTAAGTGAAGGACAAAATATGTGAATTAGATGCAATTTGGGAGTCGGCCAATCTTCAAATTATATTATTTTGGCCAGTTTTTACAGAAGAATATGAATTCTCAATTTCTGTACATGATACAATCTAACATTTTTTATCATTTTAAAAATAATGCAGAAACTTGTTATTAAAAGATGCTGTTGCTCTTTCTGATATAAAAATGAGGAATATAAAGAGCAGTGGACCAAAGTAATAATACTCATATGAACTCTTTTGAAAATAAAATTAAAGATAAGGGATCTTTTCATCGAGTCACTTAAACTGTCTATCTGTGATAGGCACCGCACGAGGGAAAGACATTGCTTTTCACAGTTATATATTGCCATTCCTGGCTGTGTCACACACGCATAGAGCCGGATGGGAAATCTTCAGCAGTCAAGTTTTGGTAGCTGAGGAATCACATCTTCTGTGAGAAATGGCTTCTGGCCAGTGAGGACATCTGTGTGAACAGATGCAAAGCTGTTGGCCTTGGTTTCCGTCTTCTGACATTTAGTAAAGGTCTGAATTAAGATCATTGATTTCTTTGTGGTAATCTGTAATTGTAGCACTACCTTCTATATCAGTGTCTGTCAGTGTTTCCACTATTAACTCCCTCTATTTTCCTGGCATTTGACTTGGCTGTAAAAATTCACTCTTGGCAAATATGTGACATAGCAAATCTGTGCTTATTAGGGAACACATCCAAAATGTATTTAATCACTCTCCTGCACCATACTCTAATAAGGTGATGCTTTAGTGGAGGAGGTTAGTGGATGTGTAACCTAATGTATTCAGCAACATCACATAGAGTTTCGTCTTGACACACCATTTGCAGAATCAAATTATGCAGAATTTAAATTGCAGAGTTTAAGAAAATAATAGTTATCTACTACAAATTTTTGCTAGCAAGGGGAGAATAGGATTTTCATACTGCTTTGTATGTATAGGTGATGTACAGTTGTTTCTATTTGTGCGGTGACCAAAATAAACATAAACTTTGAGATGATGCAGAGTCATCTGACTTGTTTCTGACTTGCTGTATTTGTAAGAACAGTTTCATTTCTACCATAGGCAGATATGAGGTAGGGTAATCAATAAAACAACAGGGCTATGTGCTCTGACAGGAGAAAAGGTCAGGGATGGGAGTGGGGAAGCAGTTAGGAGAGACTTCTTTCTTTACAGAGAAGTCACTTCTCCTTATCACCCAAACACCTCAGAAATTTTCAAAAAGAATGAGTTCTTATATTGCGTGAAAACTTTTGGGTTTGTTTTTTTTTTCTAAGACATAGAAACAAGTAGTGTTTATTCTCCTCAGCATTGCTGTTTCTCTCACCTTTCCTTCATTATTTTAAGATTGTCTGTAAAGAGCATGATCTATCCTTATTGTTGGACATTTACAGCTTTTTTTGTTTTGCTCTATCCGATCTAATTTTGGTTTTCTTTTTCAATTTGGAGTAAAATATTAAGAGGGTCTAAAGTACTCGAGGAGCCTGACTTTAATTTTCAGAAATGAGCTAAGAATCAGAGTCCCATGACAAGTCGGAAAAATAGAATTAAAACTGCTGACTTTTCTGTTTCCCTTATTCCCTTTTGCAAACAATTTGACTTTTCCTTCCCTTGCTTTTCTTTGATGAACTGAGAGTTAGGGTTTGTTTTTTTTTTTTTGCTGGGAACTGTTAGCAGTGGAGTTCATTTTTGTGTTTCACTTGATTGCAATGTATTCTTTGGTTGCTCTGTCCCCTGGGTTAAACTTACTCCTTACTTTGAATCAAAGCCACCATGCAAACAAATAAAATCTAATCCAATATAATATGCTACTATACTGGATTCCTTACAGTCTCTCTTGGCAATCCTCTTGTTCCTATCTTTTAAGCTTAAGCAACGAAATCAAGGTGGTGGTTGCCCAGAAGGGTTACTGTCTCCTTTGCCTTACTTGTATGCACAATGTCAAAGAAGGGTAGAAGTCATCGCTCGCTTCCCCGAGAAAGTAATTTGTAATGTGCAGTGGGTTACTTTTCAAATCCAGAAGTCAATAACCCATGATAGATTATTATTTGAAGTAATAAGCTTACTGTGGCTAGACCCTGCACCACTAATATAAAAATATGCCCCAGCAAATGTTTGACATGATCCTATGCAGCATCTCTCTGTCATGTAGCTAATACTTACAAATTGTGTTTATCTCCTAAATGTGTAACTGTGCCTCTTCATTGCCTTTGCTCTTGTTGCTCTGTTAGACTCTCAAGTAAGGAGCAAATCATCTGAAATTTTGCCGTGTTTAAGTTTTCTAATCCCTTTTTCTTTGTATTTCCTTGGTTTAACTGAGTTTCTCTTCTGAAAAATACTCATTGCACATAATAACCAGTGTTGTTTTCCTGGGGAAATAACAGAATATTTTCTTTTTATGTGACTTAAATGTCTCGTATTAAAGAGGTTTTTTCTTAATTTTTGGATCTTCTTCCTGCAAATCAGTCAATTTTTGTTTCTTACACATTACGTATCTCCCTCAGAGTGCTGAGAAATAAACGTACAGCGGTCTCAATAAAATGCAGCCACCCTTTCCGTGCTCTCCTCCCCCTCTTTCCATAGCATTCAGGCATTTGACCTTCATCAAGGAAGGACATTTATCACCAGCACCATCTAGCCATCTGTTAGTATACTTGTCCTCCCTGGTGCATGTTCTTGTAAACGGAAGCATTATGGATCACTTTAGGGTTATAGCCCAAGTAAACAATTATGAAGGGTGTTGATGATAACTCAAGAACATACACAAGAGTGTTGCAGTTCATAATATGGTTAAAACAGGCATCACAAATCACTCTTAATAATATTTTTACATTTAGTATCTCAAAAATGTTTCTTCCTTTAGGTCTTTCTCATGATGTAAATATCCATGCGTTCTTCCCAACACACTAGGCAGACCTTCTGTAACTTGGAGGTTGCATCTGTACAGGTCTCCAGAGTCTTGACAAAATTAACCATAGGCAAAGAATTGAGATGTTTATTAGTGGGGTTTGTAGCTGTGAAATGTTGGAAAGGTAAGTGAGTCTACTCCAAGGTAAAGCCTCCTCTGTGTGTGCAAGAGCTGATCCACAGCAGCCTTAGTGTGTTGATTTGTTAATGGCAAATTTGCCTTGCAGGGAGCAAAGTTTAAGACAATATTGAGCAGCTCATTTTTCACTTCAGTGCCTTCTTCTGATTCATTCTTTCCAATCCTCAGCACTGATGGCTACTGCTTCACTATAATAGAAGAAGATGAGTCTGGTGGACATTTAGTCACCAAGGGATGTCTTGGATTAGAGGGCTCAGACTTCCAGTGCCGGGTAAGTAAGTATTTCCTGCCAGAGTGTTGCTTGAATTTTTGATAGCTTTCAATTAAAATGCAGTCAACAGATGTTACTGTGTCCATGTTTTTCAGTTCTGTTCATTTGACAGATAGTTGATCTGCATCGATTGCAGAGGGGAGTGCATGATGATACTATAGCTGCTCCTAACATCAACTTATGCTTTTAGTTTCAGCACTGCTGTTACTAGTAACACTCCTACGCAGAGGAGGTTTGTATTTAAAGAAATGCAGTCTTAACTCCTAAAGTCTCCATGGTAGCTAAAGTTAGTTAGATATCATTTGATAGACTGCAGGAACTTTTATGTCTTACATGCAGTTATTACACTTTGGTTTTGGATTTTTGGTGCCAGAAATTCCCTTCAAGTACAGTGATCACCTGATGGAAAACTATCTGCAGGAATGGACGGGGTATGGGCAACGGAGCAAGGTGCCTCTAAAGTGTTTGCCTTTCCTCATGTTAACCTTAAATGGTTTCATATGAGTACAGGAATGATCTAATCATTAAACCCATGGACGGTATTTTACCCAGCTTCCCATGGGACCAAAATCAGCAGTTAAATTAGTCCACACAGCAGTTCCTGTATTATTCTGGCTAAACTGTTTTGGATACTCACATTTACTCATTTTTGCAATGTACGTCTAACAGATGTGTGTGACTTTCAGTTCTGACTCACACCATTAGGGTCATTCACTCCCTTCTGCAGCACTAGGGCACCAACAGACATAAGTTAGGAATGAGTTAATCTCTTAATTATCTAGATGAAATATTGCTGGATACATTGGGTGGCAGACTTACTCCACACATCCTAGAAATCTGTAGCACATTGCAGTCCAGCTAATAAGCACCTCTTTCTCTCAGGTGCCAGAATGACTATATGTTTACAACACAGTGAATTGCTTTCTATCAAATTGTTTGTTTCAGGACACTCCTATTCCACACCAAAGAAGATCTATTGAATGTTGTACAGGCCAAGATTACTGTAACAAACACCTTCACCCTACACTGCCACCACTGAAGAATCGAGGTAAGGAGAAGTAAGGGGAACAAAATCCAGTCCTAAACTGATCTTTTCCTGCTGTTTCTCTTTGTACCTTAGGAAGAAACAGAGTCAAAACTGAAGCAGCTCTGTCCAAATTCCCATGATTAGAGATATAAATGGCATTAAATAGTATCGCTGCATTCCTGTAGTCGTGTGCGGAGCAGTGTCTTGGCCCAGAATTGCTGATACTTGCTCTTACTCCCATGGCACACGTGCAGCAAACACCAGGTGCTTTTAGAGTTGCATGATTTTGTCCTAGCACAGACCTGCTAGCTATCAGTGATCATCCCAAAGACATGGGATGATCCTTTCCCACAATGTTAGTCATGGCAGAGGATGCCTCTGGCTATGTGTTTTTTTAGCCTGATAATCAAATTGAATTCTCTCTCTAGTCCCTGCAACATGCATTACTGTCTTTCATAACTCTACACCTATCTAGGACCAGGTCTGCACTGGTTAATTGGTCAGTTCAAGTTGACTGTAGTCCATTAAGCTTTTCTTCTTTAAAAGACCTGGTAATCCAGCACTGGGACAATAACAAGTCACTAAACTGCATTTTCTACATGAAGAATGTAGCTGAAAACAGAATGTAGGGTAAGAACTCATGCACTGTTTGTTGTGGGGTTTTTTAATTTGTTATTTGAGAGCAGATGGGGATGCATTAGTAAATGCTAGGGAAAGGTTTTAGCATTTTTGTGTGTTTGTTTAAACATCGCTTTCTGAAAGTTTGCAAAGCTACTTTTGTCTGGATGTTGCAGAATACATCCTGTAGAAATATATTCCTAAGTAAGTGTAAATTCACCCATGATAAACTCTTGGCATTGGCGGGAATTGGTGCTCAGCACTGAGTCAGTTCAGAGTTGCAGAAGAATTTATAATCACGGCGTTCTGTGTTGAAAATCCAGATCAGTGTGCAGATGCACTCTTAGTTACACAAACAGCAGATACTTACACAGATGCATGCTCGAAGAAAGCCTTCACTCGTGTAAGCTGTTCCCTTCATGCCTGTGAAACTCTGCACAGATGGGCTGCAAAATCAAGCCTATGGAGAGTAGTATGTAAATACTTCACTGTTTACTAGCTAGCCATTAAGGCAGCGAAACCTCATAAAATTCTGACTTCCAACAGAAGAGTAATGTACTACTTTGTTGGTTTATTTCATTTTATAAAGTTATTTGGACTGAGAGAGAAGCTCCAAAAAGAAGTCAATATTTGTTCACACTTAGTCTTTCATTAAATATCAATTTGGAAAACACTGCCATGATTTTTTCTTACTGCTGAGTTTATTCTACATTAAAACTACTTAAAAATACTGAACCAGTGCCTAACACTAGACATCCACCTTTTTAAGATTTTAGTTTTTTGGCAGTGCTCTCTGCTGCTTATACAGAAAGCAATAAAACAAGCTTTTGGTAGTAGCAGAAGTTGTTCAGACTGGTGTTGGGTTTGTTCTTTGTGTATATGGGGTAAATAAAGTATCACTTGGGCACCATAGTGGCAGACCCTTTAAATAGCAGAGAGAATATTTATTACAAGAAAAATATCAGGGAGTTGGAGCAGAGTTCTAGCTGTTCTATGTTGCAAAGTTACCTATTTTAGCATGACAAACAAAAGGCGATGTACTCACTCAAAATATTCTGAAGATTTTTGTTTGAAAGAAGCCCTCACAATACCGGTATCCTGACAGTGTATTGCCAAAATACATTTCAAGAGGTGCTCCATTAAATGTGGCTGAACAGGGCTGAAGTCAGCACCTTTATTAAAGCCTTAAGTAAATATATCATTCTTGGTGCCAGGCCTGTTTTAATTTGTTGCTGCTGTATCCTAATATGAAACCTCAGGAAAAAAAAAAAAAAGCTAGTTAGAAGTGTAGATCCTCACTGCAACTAGGCACAAATACTGTGTATAAATACATGCTACTGCCAGTGTCCAGTACTATGACTGTGATCATTGTATCTACTGGAAACATTTAGATTAGGCTGTGATTGTCTGAGTACTGTTAGAATTGTATATCAAATTTAACATAAACTGTAAGTACAAAGAAAGAAAGAAAAATGAACTATAAAAAGCTTATAGGAACAACTTTTTGGCCTTCAGGATTCCATATGTATGCTCCTTAGAATTAAAAAACAAACAGAAATTTGGCTTCTGATGAACTCATCTCCAAGGTGTCATCTCATGGGAAACAAAATCTAGGGAGAGCATGCAGCTGCAGGTCAGAGGTTGCTGAACTGCAAATTGACCTATGCACCAAGGTAACAATCTACAAAGCCGAGTGACTTGTATTCTCAGAGTGCTTTTCCAGACCTGGCATGTGCTGGACAGTGAGGTTTATGCCACACCCATCCTCCCACACCCCCCTAATCCCCCAGAAATGAAAGAGAGAGCTAGAAGAATTAACACTGGTCAAAGCAAGACTTGTTAAGCAAGATGGAAGAAACAACAGCCAAGGTTTTGAGCTCATCTTGGTACAGAACTAGCAGGATAAAATATCCCAGAGAAACCACTAAGTCCTTGTTCCAGATATACATCTGTCTTAATAAGGAAATGAAAATCATAATTGGGTCTAACACCTTTGCTTTAAACAATAAAAGATATTCCTGGAAATCCCAGCGAAAGCGCAGCCTGAGACCAGTCAAAAGGAGAAATATGTCTTTACTGATTTAGAGCCTATATAAGCAGAAGTGGTGGTGCCACCGTGTCTGGCTCCCTGCCTGTATAGCTAGTGATGAATGGGCAAGGGAATGATTGGAGGAATGATGGGGTTTGATGTGTGCACACAGTCTCCACGCCTCGGATTTCACTGCCGTTTTTACTTGGATAGCTGTAACATTGTGAACTGGAGGGACCTGGGGAGGGAAGAGAACCTCCTCTCCCTTTGATATGCTGACTTCTCCCTTGAACCTGCTGGGTGGCATTTTCAGTGCACTCCTCAGCATGGTCCCACGGATGGCGGTGAGGGAAATGAGTAGTGGAGGAGGGGAAAATCATGGGAGAATAACTGAGGCAACTTGGTGTCATCGAGCTCACCACTGACAGCAGCATGCAGCGCTGTTTTCATACTACATGAAAATATTAACATTCTGTTTGCTGGGCTTCGCCAGCCAATGTGTGTGAAGAGGCTTCCCAGAGTGTTTGTTTTGCACTCCCAACACAATGCTCCTGGTAATCTCTCACTGCTGCCTCCATGGAAGCTACTGCTTATTCTCATAACCCTGCCGCTTGGCACCTTGCAGTTACCAAGTAACATAACACTAAAAAGCACAGTGCTGGACTTCTTAAAGGACAGAGTTATCTTCAGCACGTAAACTGGCACTGGCTGGGACCCACCACAGTCTTCACCACAAAGCCCACAAGCCAGTCATTAAGCAGACTCACAGCTGAGCTGCCCCATCCCTCCACCTGGTCAAGGAGGTGCCAAAAATTGTTCAGGGAAAGGGAGGTTTGTCCTGCAGCTCTGTGGGCAACAGCGTGGGCTGGAGGAGAAGGAAAGAGTTGATCTCCAGCAGAACCAGTCTGGTTCAGTGCAGCAGAACAAACAGGCATTGCTGGTGTAAGGATGAGGGCATGCATTTAATTTTGTGTTGTCCACATGCCAGCAGGTTTATGAAGTCCTCAAGTGAGCAAGCAAATCAGATTCTGCCAAAATGCTTTAAAAATGCAGGAAGTGTTTGAAAGGTGAGACAATAGCTCACTTATCATCAGTATTGCCTCTCATAGTACGTAGCCAAATAAATATAAAGACATATGGAACTTATTCTCCCCTCCTGTGAGAGGCAGTTGCATGCCTGTGCTGTGCAGAGCGAACCACTATGAAAGCTGTGTCAGCTGACACTGCTGGCATGGGGGACATCACCCACTGCAAGAGTGCAAGCGCACTGGTGCTGCTGCATTCTGCATCAGCTGCTCCCAGCAAGGAGATCGGGACACGTTCCTTTATGTCTTGCATGCTTTCCTTACACTTGCTTCATATAATTGCATTTGGGTACCAAAAGAATTGCGCAGCGTTGGAGCCTGAAGGTCATCTGAGAGAGTTAAACAGCACTTCCAAATGCCTTCTGGCCTCTAGGAAAACCAAGACTGCATTTATTTGCTTTTCTGAATGCAGAAGCCCATTAGAAACACTGAGCACAAGGTTTGGATCACTTTAACATTTACCAGATTTAGAGATTTCAGCATCTTTATCTTCCCTCTCCAAATGTATATACTCACGCACGCACAGACAGCATGAACAAGTTCACGTGCAACACTTTGTGCTTGTATAAATGCACAGATTTCCGTGGCTTTACTGTCTAGCATACACAAGTATGAGAGAGATCTGAACTGCTCCCTCTGCATCTGTTGTCAGCTTTCATTACTGCTAAGCGTAAAACCCCAGCTTCCATCCTGCCCTACTCTAAGAAGTAGGAAAACCCTTGCTGTGGACAAATATCCAGGTTTCTCCCAGTATAAAATGCCACTATATGGTCTCTCTGCTCTGTTTATCTTCTCTTTAGCTGATGGGCTGCGGCATCTTAAACTGTTACAAACCACACAATTTAGAGGGAAATAGTGGCTGACACAGGCTGCTTACAAAGCGCGAACTGGAGCCCTCAGCCCTGCCGAGCAGCCATTGCCTTCACGAGAGAGGTCTGGATTCCCTGGTGGGCTCTCGGTTTCGACTCACAGCCCACTTGGAGTGGCAGGCCAGGGATAAATCTGCTGTGGCAGGGAGAATGATGGGCTCGAGTGTTTTCCTGATAGACAGGGTGTCAGTGTCCCCTTTCAAAGGCATCAGCCGTGTCTTGAATGTTTACATTGTTAATGCTCCCAGAGCAGATAATGGCAGGTTAAAACACGGCCAGTGTGATCAAAAGGTGAGTTGGTAGGTAATCTCTATTTGTAATGGAACGAGGAAGGAAAGAAATAGTTTGGGAGCGAAAAAAGAAGGAGAAACTGGATCTTTAAAATAAGAGAGTCTGACAGTAAACTAAGAGTCCCTTAGGAATTTCCTCGTCTCATTACCCTTGTAAATCTGAAACATAATAACATTGTTCCAGGACTAAGGATAGATTTCTTGCATTCTATGATGTGTCAGGCATTAGAGTGAAGGATACAAGACAGCAAGGCTGGAAGAGCCTCAGAAAACATGGTCCTCGTTTGCGTTATACCAGATAGCAACTTTGGAAGGGTGGCATGTAGATACATGCTGAAATACTGGAAGTTTGAGAGTTTGGGTAGTAGGAGAGGTTAAAACATCGTATTGCTAGGTTTCTTTGTTTTTTAGCAGAGAAACATGAATGAAGGTCAGACTTGGTTGCCTGAGCTAAGAATACAAATTTGGAGATCAGTGTTGTACTTTAAAGGGAAATGTGAGTTTCCCATGCCCAGATTGACTAAAATGTTTTAATAGTTTTAATGGAACAGCATTATCTACAAGTTACTTGACATGTTTCATTTTCAGAGTGCTTTACAGAATAGCTGCTGAAAGAACAATTTTGCCCACAAACATAGGAAGGACTTGCTGGCACACAGGGCTGGCTGCCGTAAAGTGAATGGAGGAGAAAATTCCTGTTCAGCTGTTTAAAACAGGATCCAAGAGAAGGATTATTCTGCAATGAGGGAAATATACTTTCAAGACATCTTGTGGCCTGCCTTCTTGAGGGTTGAATGACCTGCTGTGTCTTTCCTTCTAGGATAAATGAAGTTCTGTTGTGGGGTTTTTCTGTTCATTTGGTTGGATTTTGTTTGGTTGTGGTTTTTTTCTTTGTTTGTTTGTTTGTTTGTTTTAATATTAACTACTCAATAGTATGCTGCTTAATATGACTGTTTTAAGATAGAGGCAGTAATTTTTGCATGCCCTCAGGTTAATTCACAGAGTTACAGGTCTTGATTGATTTTTCATTCAGACCCAAAAGGGAATTGCAAATTAGGGCAATGTTTTGCCTGAGTGAGGGCTGAAAAATCAAATAGGCTTTTGGAGGTGCCAATTCTACCCTGGTCAGTGAAGATCAAAGAGGAAGCACACAAAATGCCTTGGGAATCCAGGGGTGTCTTGCACAGGACTTCATTAGGAAAGAATGGAAATGATCTTGTGCTCAGTGCACTTTTTAAGGATGTGTCTTTTGAGATTGACTTCGTACCACCTCCCTTTCTGAGTTTTCTACCTTTCTTGTTTTTAACCTCAGACTTTGCTGAAGCAAACATCCACCATAAGGCCCTGCTGATCTCAGTGACTGTTTGCAGTATACTTCTGGTGCTTATCATCATATTCTGCTACTTCAGGTAAATAAGGGATAATTTGGCACTTAGTTAATGTTCCTCCCAACTTTTATCTTTTTATAGATTTAGGAATTTGAAAAAAAAAAAAGAAGTGGACCTTAAGGAAAAGAAATAAGAAACTGTAATTTTTATAGTGAGAAAAAATGGGTATTTTATTCATGCTAGTCACAGGTGTATCTATGTGATGTATTTCATATACAGTTTTTTGCCCAACATCTTATAAAGTCATTCAGGTTGAGGCACAGATTATTCTCTACTGAGTTTAAGAAGGCCAAATCACAAATTTTATATATGTTAAATAAACCTAAGACTTCTAAATGTGTTTATGTGGTGAAGAAGTGACCATAAAAAAAAAGGACAATACAGGAATGTAAGTAAATGTGTCTAGAGTGTTATCATAATATACATAGTTTTAATAATTTGTCACATTTTTTAAACAGTCCCAGATTCCATGGCTTTACCTCCTCTGGCTCTTAAAAGTCCACTGCAAACAGTAAAATAAAACTGATTATTTATTTGGTCTGGGTTTTAGTCATATTCAAGTTTCTGAAAGGAAAGCATTTGATTGTTTACCCCAGATTGCATGGTCTTTGAGTGTTACACTTTAAAAGTTTTTATGCTGAAAACAGTTACTAAAAATAAAATAGAAAATTTTGGCCAGTGAGTCCAGCATATTCCTCAGGGAAGCAGAGAAAACTGTTAGTCTATAAATGAAGGAAATATGAAGGACGATGTGCATTATTCATTGCACGTGTGTTCATTGTGTTCAAAACTAATTTTGTTCTCATGTAAAACGTCAGGTACAAACGCCAAGAGACGAGGCACCACTACAGCATTGGGCTGGAGCAGGACGAGACCTACATTCCCCCTGGAGAGTCCCTGAAGGATTTGATCGAGCAGTCCCAGAGCTCAGGGAGCGGCTCTGGGCTCCCTCTCCTGGTAAGGAAGCAATACTATTTCAATGCAAGTTTCAAAGGCAAAAATGAGTAGAAGGAGACGAGGCACAAGAAATTATTTTTAAAAGGCCTCATCTGTTGTTTTAGTGTTTTGTTGGGTTTTTTTTCTCTCTCCCAGAAATGACAAGGATTTAAGCTGGAGAACAGCTGCTTTAGAAGCAGGAGACTTTTTTTCATAAAGATTAAGCCGAAAAAAGCTCAGGGTTATTTTCCTACCTCACCTCATTTCTTATTGTAGATACCATAGGATCAGTACAAGCTAAGGGAGACTCTGGGGACATTTATTCCAGTGGTCTGTCTGAAGAGTTTGCTGAATTACAGTTTGGTCTCTACCTTTTTGTGCGTTTTTTCCCCTAATTCCCTTTCCAACGAGCTTTGCTTTTCAAGGGACTGCACCCAAGCCATAGATACGAAGTTCTCTGTTCAAAATAATGAAGTTACAAAAAGCTGGCTTGTCTAAATTTTCATCTGCAGTAGCTGAACACATTTAGCTAAATGCCAGAAAAATAGGAGGAGTTGGTAATTGGATTGATTCTATTTGGGGAGAGGAAAGGAAAGGCCATGTAACTTTACCTGACTGCTTACAGAGCTCAAGTAACAAAATATACAGATTTAAAAAGAAATTAAAAAAATCAGCCCCACTAAGTGTAAGTAATTCACATGAACACATCGTTCAGCATACTTATGAAATCAGTTCATCCAACAATTTTGATTAACCTATTTGTTTTAGAAATCCTAATTGGTTTATGATACAACAAAGGACTAAATTCCTTAAACTAAAATAAATTGCTCATAGGAAATCATTTGACCAGTTCTAGCAAGAGGAAACTAGGTTAAGGTCCTTCACATAGTATTCTGCCGCCTGAAAACCCATAACAGAAATGTGTTTTTCATTTTCTTAATGTAATTTAATAAGGAACTTTTCATCATTAAGTATTGTAATTCCATGTACTTTATGATGCCATTACATATATTTACACAAATTAAGTTATTTGATATAACTACATTATTGTTCAGGATGCATTTTTAAAATGGGCAAAATAGAAAGCAACAATGCTAAAATGACATTACAAAATGTTACAGCAAAATTCCAATGTAATATAACTGTTGTTCAATCACTATATGAGAGTATAAAAGAGAACAAATCAATTTTAAAAATTACAGCTAATCTCTATTCTTGGTTTTCACTGATCTTAATCAAAAATAATGGCTTTGAGGCTACCATCTTGTAAGCCTAATAATTCATTGCAGGGCTGGAAAAATGGAATTCTGTTTAAATGACAGAAGAAAGCTGGGACATTAGAAATGGCTTTGCATGAATGCCACTGTATGTTTTACTTCTTAAAATTGTCTATCATGAAAACCAGTAGGTTTTTTTACAAAATTAATGATGATAGACCTTACCTAGTAGGTTTTGAGTTCATCTTTGGACGTACATTCAGGTTGCAGTGGGATTGTGGCATTACCAAATGCTCAGCATTACCAAACTGGTGGTTTCCACTAAACCTCCCAGGCATAACCAAGGAAGCAAATGATTCTAAAAATCAAGTTTTGCCCATTTCTGTCAGCCAAGATTGCAAAACTATTTTAGATTACATGAAATACATATCATTTCGTAGGGATTCAGTTAGTGCACACTTGCTGCAATAAACTGCTTGAGATTTGTATCTGGGTGGTGGCAAAACTGAGTGAGAGAGCACAAATTTGAACTTGTCCAGATTTTGCCAGTTGATTGGACCAGATGAAAATCTCCTTGCATTGGAAATGATAAAATTATTTTCTTTCAAAGTCTTGTAAAATCCTACCAAACCAAAAATCATTAGCAGTGGATTGACTGGCAATGGTGTAACACAAGAGGGTGAATCTGCTGTTTTATTAGGGAGACGCCAAGTCAGCCATGAACACCAGTGTCCTGTGCTGCAGCATCTACTCGTGTTCTTATTTGTGAACTTTTAGAAATATATGATCTGCAGACATGTTCCAATCTGATGAGAATAGGAATTCCCATTTGTCCAAGATTTTTTGTGGTTATAAAAGCTTGTTAAATATAGACACAGGGTCTGTCATCCTTATGAATAGTATCTCTGCAATTCTGCCACCGTGTACGTTGATCTTGCACTACAGCTGACTTTAGCATTAGCTCACAGTACAGGCACTGACAAAGCTAGCACAGACACTAGAAACACTAGAAAGCTGTCTTCTAAATATTTGGGGGGGGGGGGAATTTGCTTTTTATTGATAATTATGAATATTAAAATAATTGTAGGTACGTGGGTCCTAACTCTCTAAGTAGTGGTTCCTAACACCATTTTGAAGTTATTAGGCTTGGCGTTTTCAAGGATAGGTGATAGGAAGCTGCTATCAGTAATTTTGCTAGTTTTGGAGGGCTAGTATGCTTTTGACTCCTGTGAGCCCTAGCCTTCAGCCTCAGCAGTGTCGAGTATATGATGAATATCCCTATTTTAATCAAAATGTGTTACCTACCCCTCTGGAATTTGGGTAACATCGAGATGATGTTTTCTGTCAAAACTTTTCCAAAAGTAACAAAAAATAAATTCCACAAAGTGGCAGCATCCTACAGAAAAATAAAAAATTCAGGGTTCACAGTCAAATGTTTCCTTCACACAGATCGATTTAGTTTCTTGAGAAGCCACAGTGTATTTTGAGCATTCATAGAAAGGCTTCTTCACAGCGGTAGGAGTGTTCTTACCAGCACTGTATCTTGAATAAATGGGGAGCATCTGCAATTGTGGAGTGTTCCTGAAATCCTTGATACAATGGCTGCGTATTCCACTTTTCTCGAGACTGGCTGCGTGGGAAGGAGACATAGAAGGAGGGAGGTGAAGGCAGAGATTTGCACTGAGCAAAGTGTAAGCATCTGTCTTGGCATTTCACAGGTTCAAAGGACCATCGCAAAACAGATTCAAATGGTAAAGCAGATTGGAAAAGGTCGCTATGGAGAAGTCTGGATGGGAAAGTGGCGTGGTGAAAAGGTAGCCGTGAAAGTGTTTTTTACCACAGAGGAGGCCAGCTGGTTCAGAGAAACAGAAATCTACCAGACTGTCCTGATGAGACATGAAAATATTCTTGGTGAGTGAATTTAAAGAGAATTTTTTGATAGTGTACAGGTTTCTCAAGTTTAGTAATTTTGTATTTGCTGTTATCTGATGTCCTTTCCGATGTGCTTTGTTACCCGCTGTGCTCTGCAATTAGCCACCCAGCGCTTTTCAAAGGAAAGTTGTTTCAAGGATTACTGAAACATAAATAAAAATTAAAAAATAATGGGCTTTGGGGGTTGTTACTCCAAATGCAACACGTTTGTTTCAGCCACCAGTATTTCCATATCTGAGCTTTCTTGAAAGTACATTAAAGGTTAGAGGTGCGAAATAGTTGCATGTAAGTGTGATGAAAGAAATTAAATATGTTATCAAAATAAACTATTAAAGTGGATGACAGTCCAGAGTTCTGAGCAGTCAAAAAAAAAAAAAAAAAAGCCTTGAGAACTAGTAATGTGAAAATATCTTTTTTTTTTTTTTTTTTTTTTAAGGATTCATTGCTGCAGACATTAAAGGTACAGGATCTTGGACCCAGCTGTATCTTATCACTGACTACCACGAGAATGGCTCACTCTATGATTATCTAAAATCTACTACCTTGGACACAAAAGCCATGCTGAAACTGGCTTACTCCTCTGTTAGTGGTTTGTGCCACTTGCACACTGAGATCTTCAGTACTCAGGGCAAACCTGCTATTGCCCATCGTGACCTGAAAAGTAAGAATATCCTGGTGAAAAAGAATGGCACCTGCTGTATAGCAGATTTGGGCTTGGCTGTTAAATTTATCAGGTGAGTAGAAGTGAGGAGGCTGAGGAAAAGTTAGTCAATCAGATGCAAATGCTGCCTTAGTTGTTGACTGACTGAGCATGCACACACGAGCGTGCTCCTGCAGTGGATGTGCATACTTTCTGGGCTCTGCTCATCTGTGTGTGAGGTTATCAGTGTGGGTGAGAATGTCACATAAACACCTAATGCAGGTATATAAATAGTCAATTTTTGACTACTGAGCGCATTAGTTACATTTGCATAAATGTTCAGTTTTCACCACTTGGTCCTCAATAGCTAGTCTAGTATTGTTTGCACCTGGTAAAAGGGCATAGCACTGGCACATTGAAGTCATGTCAGTGAGCTTGTCACTGAAGCATTCAGCTTGTCTTATCCCATGAAAATTCACTCACAACTTATATGGAAAAATACTAATCATTTGCACAAGTTACTAACTGGGATTTATTGAAAAGGACCCCATTTGGGCTGCCTTTTGTTTCATTTCCTACAAATCAAATTGCCGAAGTACAGATTTGATTTTTGAAATGGCTTTTAAATTTGATTTTAAAAAAATGGTTGTGTGTTTAAACAACTTAGAAAGAGCAGACAAGTAGAACTTTACTCACTCCTGGGATTCGTAAGGAGAGATTGCTCTCTGACAGCTCTGTTCAAAAGGAGTTTGAGCTCTCGGCGGTGGTCCTGGTGGTGGAGATGTGTGTTCCAAAATCTCTGATTTTTCTGTACACAGAAATGTGTCCAGAATACATAGGCTGAGGGTTTCAGTTTCAGAGGTCAGCTTTGAAACTGTGCGCTCCCTGAAGTATTAAAAAAAAAAGTAAAATTAAGAATTCTGTACAAATCTTGAACTGAAATTATTCAGAGTGAAAGGAAAGGAAGTTTTTATATGCTCTTCTTACCATTCACTTACCTACCAGGTTTCTTGGTGAGGCTTTTGCTTTATGAACCTGACCTTTCTTTAGGACACATGAAAGGAATATTTTTACTTTGAGGAACAGAGGCCTAGAAAACAGCAACTTGAAAATATACTATTAAAAAGTTTCAGGGAAGAAATTCACACTTTGCAGGCATACCTTGCCTGGCAAATACAGAGCAGCACACTGCTCAACTATGAACGAAGAACTAGGAACAACCAAGTGTTGTTATTAAAGAAGGTGAAACATGCATTTGCCACAGTCCAAATGAAATTTACATTAAGTATTTGGCTTGTTTTCATACTGAATCCTTCCTCAGGCAGCATTTTTCAGGCAACAGCAGGGAACAGGAAATAGTTGAAAGGGGTGTGCTCTGCTGAAGCTAATGATTCTAGTAAAGTTCTTTGTATTTCTCATTTAATTTGAAATATTGCAAGATGGTGCAGGTCACTGGATTTATGTTAAATTCTTTGAGGCGTACAGAAGTGCCACCAGCATATATATGATTTAAAGACTGTGTAGGTGACTGGTTGTACCTCAGACTCTGCTTTTTTTTGGTCATTTTCGTAACAGTAGGTGAAAAAAAAAATTGCGGTACATGAAGAAAATTACAGGAATATAATTATTCTGTGAGCATTTGTTGTATTTAAAATATGTACATTTGGGAGATCGAGAAAGGAAAAACAGATCTTTTTAAGCAAACCAAAATATATGTATAATGAACCTCTAAAAACATTAAAACTGATACAGCTGAATGTGAGTTAATAAGAAAAAAAAGCTTCCAATCACATAACTAATGGGAATTTGTTTACCATTAGAGAGATCTTGTCTCTTCTGGTCAATGTGTGAGGTGTGACACATTTGCTTAGAGACATAAATGTGTAAAAAATTCTGTGTCTACACATCTTGATGTGTAAAGGTTGGAAGAGATCAAACATACTGCATGCGGAAAATAACAATTAGATCCATCTTCCTCGCAGATATGATTTGCTGTAGCTAAGTGATACTGTGCTATGTAGTGTCCTCCGTTAATTGCTAAGACTAAAGCATTAGGTGGTGGAGTATGTTAGGAAAACAGCCTTTAATGAAGATTTGATTGTTATCACTAACATTAGAGCTCGGGCTAATGCTAATGAAATCTCACAAATGTTACAGCATCCCTGTTGAGTCTTATCTCCATTGTGGTTCTGCATTTGAATGCTTAACATAGCCTCAGGCAGGTCAGCCTTTTAAGGAGGATTGCCTTCACACTAAGAGGCTTTTCTTGCAAAAATTGTTCCATTAAGATTATGCATTACTTTTGACCTTTTTTGAGAGTGGATGTGGTGTGAACGTCTTACATTTCCCATCTAAATTGCTTTCTTTTCAAGCCACTTTGTTGCACGTCTGATGCCCTTTTTTTCTCCTCCTTTTCTTTTAGTGATACAAATGAGGTAGACATCCCTCCAAATACCCGAGTAGGAACAAAACGTTATATGCCTCCTGAGGTGCTGGATGAAAGCTTGAATAGAAATCACTTTCAGTCGTATATCATGGCTGATATGTACAGCTTTGGACTCATCCTCTGGGAGATAGCAAGGAGATGTGTTTCAGGAGGTAAAGAGCTGGGAAATCGCTTTTAATTATGTCAGTGAACCTCAAATCTTCCATTACATCTTTTTCTCTGGGTTATTGTTTTTACAGTAATAAACAAATGTGGGTAAACAATACAGGTAACTCTCTTAATATCTGTTCTCTTCTTGGAACCTAAAGTATGAGTCAGTGCTATTTCAACAGCAGAAATTTATACTGTAATTTAATGGCTTGTTTGAAGGCAGCAGATGCCTTTATTGAAGAGAAGTATGGAACTCATTTGGGGGCCTTTTCCAAAAGCATCATGTTTCTGCTGGACTGTGTGTGCTAGCTAATTTAGGAGAAAGAAAATAGTGATTTCTTTGTTTTGTTAGATTCATATAAAAGGAGGGGAACAAATAATTTGGGGTTTGCTGTGCCACTATTTGAAATAAATAATCCATTTACACGACAAGTAGCAAAAAAAACCAGAGAGAAGTGGTACTTGCAACATCTCTGTCATACCAGTGATGTGCTTAATTTCTTTCTGATATCAGGCAATGAAGTTGAGAGGACAGCAAAGATAAAGCAATGCAGCCAGCTGCAGACTCAGGGCATAGATCCATCCTTGTACGCATAAGCTGTGTGTGCTTTCTGCACTTAGAGCTTAGTGTAGTGCAGAAATGATGGATGTTATTACCCCTCTTTTGTCACTGGGAAAGTTAGATGCAGAGAAATGACTTGGCAGCACTTAAGTGCCAGTTTGGTGACAAGAGTAGAGCGTGTCTCTCTTGGGTCTCCTCTACCTTCACCATCCTTTATGAGTCTTTAAAGTCTGCAATATTGTGCTGAGTGCTTACCCTAGAGGAGCTGAATGTCACTGATCAGCAGCATGACCCCGGTGTTTAAAACTTGGTGAAGTATATTGCAGTGATGTGATGTTAAATCTGTAATATTTTTGTCATCGTTACTGTGCACAAAGGATGGTACCTTGCTACGTTCTGAAAAGGCACAGAATGCCCTTTAATATATTCGAGGTTGACTGATAATAAAGCGACCTAACTCTGTTAAATTCCTCTGATACAGACCCTATACTAATAGCTCTTTCTGTGAGAACCTCATGGAGATTGCTGGACTGAACAGCAGTGGTAGAAACTGTCTCACTTGGCAAGTAACTACACTTCTGGATTAAGATACCTGGCCAGTCTTTTCATGGCAGTGGTTACACTGGAATTTGACTGTGGAATAAACTTCTATGGCAGGGAAATCCTTTTAAGGAGAAGTACATCTAACTGTTAAACAGTATGGCCAATCTGTTATAAAATGAGAGGAGAAGAGGGTAGTGGAAGTTGTTTTCTGCAAGTGACAGGCAACTAATTGCTTCTTTCAGGAATAGTAGAGGAATATCAGCTTCCCTACCACGACCTTGTGCCCAGCGACCCCTCGTATGAGGACATGCGGGAGATTGTGTGCATCAAGAGACTACGCCCCTCATTTCCCAACAGATGGAGCAGTGATGAGGTATTGTCCCTCTTAAAATGCAGTCTGTGTCTTTAATCAGAGCGAGTGAGCGAGACTGACCCAATTCTGCATCATTTTGAGGGAGGAGGACATTTACCACTCGTGATAGCTGCAGTCACAGTGTAACAGGGTTCAAGCAGGAGCACGACCTTCTCAGAGAGCCCCTCTGAAGGTTTCAGAGCCCCACGGGCCTTAGCCTATGGTATTTGCAAGCAGGTTCCTCACCTGCTGTATACTAGATCCCACAGTGATAGCAGGCTGTGGTCAGACCTTCTTAGTCTCTCGTTTGCTTCTTGCATTCATTTTGCTCTCTGCTCCTGGCAGCAGCTAGCCAAAACTTTCTCTTTTGTAAGAGAAATAATTTTGTATAATGGAGTGGCAGTATACTCTGTGTACTGGCAGCTACTTCAGTGTGTACTGATGTTTGGGCAGTAATTCCAACTTTTTCCTTTATTTTATTTTTTTAAGAAGGAAATATCTTCTGTTTCTTTGAAATCAAATGAGCGTACAGCTTTTCTGTGATCACAGGTCTGCAGGTTTGGAAACACAATTTTACTGTGATTTTGTGCTAACATGAGCACAAGCTATTAAGTTTCACTTAGGGTATTGATGGGCAATAGCCCTGACTACAGTAGCTGGGCTGCACTGAGGGGCATCAATTGCTCACCCTCCTACGTCTAGCAGAAAAAAAAGTGTTCATGTACCTATTTGCATTTTAGCAAAGAGGACTACGGAAGTGGCCTTTCAGAGGAGATGCAGTAGGCAGAAAATGCTTTCCATTGTAAAATCAAGAGGTGAGGGGGTGGGGGAGTATCTAAACTCTCCCTTCTCAGCATCTGTAATAAAGCAAAGTTGTGCTTGTGGGATCAAGAGATGAACAGTTGAGGTGGCACGGGCAAACTTGCCAATGGCTCTTGAGATGCTGTGGAGGAGGGGTCATTAAACATATTAATTGGTATAGTTTAATGCTGTAAAAGTTTTCTACAGTCACAGAAGACAGCTGCTGTTTGGAAAGAGCAGCATGTAGATGAATATTCTGCAGGTAGATTTAGGGGGCATGAGATGTAGGCACTTTGGGGACGGGAGACAAAAATTAAGCTTGTGGGTTTGTACAACAGCCAGTGTGGGAAGATCTAATCAAAACTCACCTGCCTTGTCCTCTCCCTAGCCCAATCCCTTTCAGTTTTTGGACTGGGATTGTAAACGCTGGAGGAAGTTCTGATAGTAGCAGTCCTGGGAAGGGCTTTTGTGTGGTGGCATGCAGTATGTGTTTGATCTGCCACCACTCATATTGAGGACTGGGGAGGCTTGTTGTTCTTGATTAATTGGTTAGTGTCCTCAGTAATCCCACTTCAGGCATTCCAGCATTAAGAGGTAAATTTGTTATTGCACAGTGCTTGCTTATTACCAAAAATGCATTTATAAAAATCTACAGTAATCTAAAATGTGTTCAGCTGGTCTGGGCACTAGTGGTGATATTTATGTGTAATGCCTTTCAGGCGCTGCACTGCTTGTGAGCCAAGAGTCTCACGAAAACCAAGAACAAGTTGGATGAGATGGAAAGCTTCTGTTTTCCTGTAGTAGCAAGCAAAATACTTCAGGCAGCATAAATCCATAGGCTTGTGGGGTCATCACCCAGCTGCAGTGGCTTATGTGGTGCTTTATGTTTGGAAGAAGGTGGGAGAGGCAGAGCAGGAATGTGTGCTGCTTTTCCAGGATGTCAAAGGCAATGCTGAGATGCTGTCAGCAAGGGAGTTGTTGCTGGGAGTCAGAGGAGGATCTGGCTACGTTTCAAAAGTGAGCAAGGGATGGAGTAGGACAGGGCAGAGCTGAGCTGGGTGCTTGTAGGCGACTTCACAGTGTGGGTGGCTGGGCAGGAGCTGTAGGTGCATGCTCACGCTGGTCTGAACCCAGAGATTGGTTGCTGGCTGAGGAAAACAAATTCCACTACATTTATGCAGCAAAGGGCTCGCTGTACAGAGCCACACTTGTGCAGATCAGGCTGCAAGGGAAGGGGAAATAAGAAAAGGGCTTTTGTGGAGTGTACAGCCAAGTCTAGACTATAACTTGTCAAAAATTATAAGAGAATTTTCATGTTTGGAGAACTCTCCTTAATATACAGTAAACAAAAGCTTTTGGAAAGCACTGTCAGCCATCATATTGGGTTTTTTTAATCTGCCCTTAGAAAAGACCTTTTCCCTTCAGCTTTTCAGCATTGCCAACAACTGCAGTCTCCTCTTCCACTGATCCAGATGCGACTTTCTCTCCTGCTTCTCTCCACAGTGCTTGCGGCAGATGGGGAAGCTGATGATGGAGTGCTGGGCTCACAACCCTGCCTCCCGGCTCACAGCCCTGCGGGTCAAGAAAACACTTGCCAAAATGTCAGAGTCGCAGGACATTAAGCTCTGACTCTGCCAGAGGCAGCTCTCGTGGAGGCCCATGGAAACGGACTTTTCTTGTGCAGGCAGAAGTCCTGAAGAGGTATCAAAAGTCTTCACTAATAAGTACCTTGAGCAGAATCGTGCTTAAGAACAGCTGTAAGTTTTGAAGAGACTATCCTTTGCAAAAATCACCTGAATTTTGACATATGAGATCGAAAGAGGCTTGTCTGCCCTTGTTTACATGGGGAAATACAGTTTTAGTAACTGGTTTAAGGTTATGCATGTTGCTTTCCATGAAAGCCACTTATTATTTTATTATTATTATTGTTATTATTATTATTTTGATTGTTTAAAAAAGATACTGCTTTAAATTTTATGAAAATAAAACTTTTGGTTAGAAGTAAAAAAGATGTATATTGTTACCTTATAAAAATTTGGAGGGAACTGCTGAAAATGAAAGCAAACCAACTTTTCCATTTATAAAAAGACTATTGCACTCCAGCATTTAAAAAAAAAAAAAAAAAGGTGAGTGGGTCTGTGTATCTCACAGGAGCTGTAATGGAGACCATCTTAAAAGCCACCTATTTGTAGAGATAACTTTCCATAACCCTTCATGTGCAAGTGGTTCTCACAGGACAGAGGTGGAGCCCAATTACATCCTTGCCATCACTGGTGTGGGTGGCCAACCTCGGAGAAGGTCATCCTTTATTTAAGGTAATTGGGAGCTCTATGAATATGGTTTAGTGTGACTTGTTTAAAGAAGCTCTTCATGTTTCCAGGAAATCTGATGGGGATAGTACCCTGATGATAAACAAGTGCCCCTTTTCTTGGCTTTTTTTTTTTTTTCTTTCTTTTCTCCCACTGCAAAAAAAAACTTTGCGTGTGAGTGGATATGAAGTACATATTTGGATCCACTGGTGAATTTGAAACTGCTGTGACACACATAAACAACCGCTGGGTAAGAGGAAGTTCCTTGTGAGAAGGAATTATTAACTTGCTCTTTCATTTGTGTAAAAGCGAGGGACCCATCTACAACCACAGTTGAGGAAAAAAAAACAAACCTGTGTTCCCCTTTTTTAAGGGAAAGTTGAAAACCTCAAAAATGCCCATCTCTGAGGTGGTAATCAGTTTCTTTTAAGTGTAAGGAGACCTGGTACCTCGTGTCCATAAGACATGACAGGGAAGGAGTATGGGACTTATGTGGGTGATGAGAGCTGGGCACCGTGGACGCAGTGGGCACCTGCCTCCAGCACTTCCCCTGCTGTAGTGAGAGACACCAAACAATTTGGCTCAAACTTCACCTGCACTACTATTTTGAGTGGCCTTCCAGCAGCCTCCATACCTCTGGCAGCCACCGCACAGTAGTGACAGGCTTGGCTGCCAAGCTGGGGCTGCGTAGCATCGTAGTTCCCAGCAAGAGGAGCTTTTATGGGAGAAGAGCAATGGGAAATGTAATTACTGCCTTTCCCTGTTCCTCCTTCCTGAGGTTGCAGCAGTTGCTGCAATGCTAATACTACAGAAGGGGAAATGAGAGGTGAAATATTCCCTGTGAAGTGTTTTCTTTGGAAAGGTTCTGTTCTTCATCAGATTATCAAAGCTGAGCTGCGTGGGAGTTACTGGTTTACCCTTTTTTACCCTTCTTTTATTTTTTTAAAATTTTGTTGCCTGCCTACGTCCTGTTTTACTAGATAGTGTTCAGTTTAATATTGAAATAAGTCCTTACAAATGCTGCTTTGATTATGCTAAGCCTATTTCAGAACTGAAATAATTGCCATGCTGGATTTAGCCTCAGCACTTCTGTAATGCTTCTTTTTTTCCCCCTTTTTGGACAAAACTGATTTATTTGTGGTAGGTAGATATATAATTGGGGTTTAGCTTCACAGCTCCCTAAAGGTATTTCTAGCTGGAAAAATTAACATTTTATACTTTCAAGCTAACAGAGAAAAATGTGCAGGTTCAAGAAAACCAGCAAGACCTCCATGATTATAGGTGTCAAAAGGCTTAATCAGAGGATTTTTGTTAATTAGAGTGCTGCTTCTTCAGTGCAGCTTCCCTGCCCAAAATTGCCAAGCAATGCAATACGGAAAGAAAACCTCTGAGAATTAAACAGTTAGCATTAGTTAAGTAGTACACCAAATCCTGACCCCAAGAGGGATGATGCTGGTTCCCTTGTTCTTAAAAAACGGCATGCTTGTGAAGCTGAGAGTAGAGTGCGCTCCACTCCTTGGCTGCCTTGGCTTCGATATTTGTGGTCCAAAATGAGGACAGCCCAGCCTCTCTTCACCTTTTTTGTCTTAGCAAATGGAGCCATGGGGCTTCTAATTTCACTCCCTTTCATAAACGCCAGGACAGCTCCGTATAACCAAGGTTTCTCAGCTCAGAAGAAGCAGATGGGACCGCTGACTTTGGCAGCGGCTGAGACCAGGCTCAGCCGATCGCACCTCTGGGCAGGGATGCCTCGTACCTCCTGTGTTTAGGTGTGTTTCACCTCTGCCTTCCTGAAATAGATTTGATTTTTTTTTTTATTATTTTTTAAATTATCGTGGCTCTCCTGAGAAACTTTTTGGAGGGTGAGGCATGCCATGCCCTGGCACGTGCCCTCAGTGTGTTGCAAGAGAAAGTTCTGGTTTTCTGAGCAAGTTTTGCCTTTTTTGTTGTTGGTTGTTGTTTTTGGTCCAAGAGAAAAGGATCTAAGATACTGGTTGATAGGTTACATAAAGTTTGTATGTTAAATGTTCCAAGTTTATGTGTTTTCTATATATATATATATAAATATATATATATATTCAGTTGCGAGTCTGGAATAGCTCCAGTATTGTGGATTAAGAGTAAACTATTATGGATGATAAAGCACTAAATAAAGCATAATATTTATTTATGAAAATGCATAAATGACAAATCACTACAACAGTGCTATATAGGAAAATAAATATATATATATATGAGGAGACACACACTGAGAAAGCAAACAGTCTGCAGTTGTATAACTAGTGCCTGCCTATTTTCTCCCAAGACTCAAAAGGCCAGGTTTTACCCTCGAATCTCCTACCCACTCTAATAGAGGGTATTGTAAAGGGCTATTTCTAAGGCCAGAAAACAGCCTAAGGCAAGTGTGGAGGTTGCTTATTCTAGCACTGTGACATTCAAGTTACTGCCTGCACGGTTGACTTTCTGTAACACTCAATGTGTCATTATTATGCTTTCAGCATGTACAATGACGACAGGTTATATGTTTATTTTGCCAGGTGTGGCCTTTTAATGTCACTTCCAGATTTTGGTAGTTTCACGGTGCACATTGATGAGTGAGGGCTTGGAAGTCAGTGGTGAAGATAATTGTGACTTCAGTGCCCACAGGTCTAGAAATCCACTTTTCAAATGTAAATCGCTGAAGGAAGTTTAGTTTAGTTTCTGACTGGCATAGGTAAGATGGCATAGGTAAGTGGGAGAAGAAATTAAAAAAAGGAAGAGAGATGCCATCTAGCAACTGCTATCCTTTCTCTAGCACAAAGTTATTTCTATTAAAGAAAATGTTGACAATGTAAAGACTAAGAAACTAATATGTGTTCTTTTTTGAGAACCAGTGCCTTATTAAACCTGTAAATACTGTAATTAGAAAACCTGGGGAACAAACTGTGTTACATTGTATTTGTTCAAATTGTATATGGTTGTTTTAACATTCCCCCCCAATAAAATTGTTTCCATCTCCCCATGACAGAGATTGCTTTTACTTCTATTTCCTTTTCATGTGCTTGAAAAGCACCATCTTTGGGTTTCATATCCCTGGCTAGATTATTTTGACCGTGCCTCATTTTATTTATTTTATTTTTATAAGATTTTTCCTCTGAGCAAACAAGTAAACAGCAATAAGCGGCATATGTTTCCACTGGCATAAAAAAGCATCACTCCTTTCACAACTCAGTGAAGAGAAAAATAGTAATTAAAATAGTGTTATCACTAATAGAGCAGTCATTCGCGTTTTGAAGCTGATTATGTAAATCTATAGAAATGTGGCATTGGCATAATATTTTTTTGAGACACCCCCCCGCCCTTCATTCTGCCACGTATTTATAAATTTTGATTACTATTTTTAATAGCACAAGAAGCACGGGAGGTCATCTGTGCACAGACTGAAGATAGAATTCTCAGCCCCGTGCTTCAGGAGAGAAAGTTCCAGCCTACATACACAGCATCAGCTGAAACATAGCATTGCTTAACGCTGAGAGACATTGGATCATATGTACCTCTACATGTGGGGAGATATTGGTATGTAGTTGTACTTACAGCTGGAGCGCTCTTCTCATTCTGCAGTGCTGTGTTCCAGATTCAGCTCAGTGTTTCTTAATGATTAATTGTCTTGGTTATTTTCAGAGAAGTGTGTAAACAGCAACTTGCCCTGAGTTGCCACCTCCACACAGCTCCTGTAGCCCTCCTGCTTTGCCCCAGATCAGTGATCAGTGGCAGAGCATTGCAGTTATTCTCCAGCAGCATTTCTACAGTCCCTTGACCTGGCCACATCTGGGTGGGAAAGCCCTGTGCTTTCTGCAGTTCTCCCTGGCATGTCACTGTATCCTATATTTTGGGGTCTATTTCTTCTCGCTTTGGCTGCATGGTGCTGAAGGTGATGCGGTGCTCCAGCACAGCCTGTTTGGGCTGCCTCTTCTCCAGCATGCTGCTGAGATCGGTGTTTCTGCAGCTGCTTTCTTCCTCCCATCCTACTTGCTTTGTCCTAGCCTAACTTTCTAAGTGAAGTATGGCATTTGGGGGCACTTAGGCTCTGTTCTCATTTTCTTTCCTCTCCACCTTGCTAGGTGCTATTTAGCTTTGGACTTAGCTAGCTACCTGTGTGTCTTGTGCAACTGCAAGCAAAGTTGGGACTGTTTCCCTTCCATTCAAGGTTAGCAGTCATGCTACTGTCCCAAAATTGGAGCTCTGCTTCCTTGTCAAACACACTGAACCATGGCTTTCACTACTTGGGAAGTAGAGTCATAGTCCTACTTCAAATGTAGCAACACTGGAGCAGACCTTCCAGGAGTCTCAGGAAGAACAGCTAGTTGTCAGGTACCTCAAGGATAAGTCCCTGAATATGAGGAGGGAACTGCTGGGGCAATGCAAAGACTGCATGCTATGGCAGACCCCAATCCTTAGGGGTGTCAGAAACCAAAGGAAATTCAGCAATACACATGGACAAGGTGGGAATGGTGGGATGGACAGAAAAGAACTTGTCTCTTGTGAAGGCTGAGTATGTAAAGGCAGACAGACACCAGGAAATCTAAAACCAGTGACTGTCCAACTTGGGCTCAGTTTTGCAGAAACCAGCCCTGCCTGCAGCTCACCTCTCTTTAGCTGCTGGACCACATGGTGGCCAAAGTTACCACTGACAAAGTTGTGCCTTTTGTCCCTTGGGATACAGATCCTCCCTTCACATCATAGCTTCACGTCCTTCATATATAATCGTACTATTCCTACTACAGAGAAGATAATCATAAAATAATAAAAAAACTGAACAATTTTCCCTCCATGTTCCCAAAGGTCCAATGGCTTTTGGATGGGGTAAACCTGTCGCTGGTGCCGTGCTTGATGTGCAATGAGCAATGCCCAGTATTTCATGTGGACTTCAGGTGTCAGGTCTTGGCTCAGTGACCCGCCAGTCCCCAGCTCCGTCCCCAGTAGCTGCAAGGGACAACTGCATGAGCTGGTACCGTGGGGCTGCCTGCTCTCCTGTGAGGAATTGCTGCCTGTTGAGAGCCGGTAAGTTACAGGAGCCAGCAGGAAGAGATTGCATGGGAGATGGAGGAGCCTTGTGTTGGTGATACACTTTGTTAAGGAGTGTTAGCTGTCCTGTGCTCAGGGAGAACAGCCTGAGCAGTTGTCTTCTGCCTGCCACGTAGCTGACATTAAAAACTGCAACGGCAGGAATATGGAATAAAACTGCCTTACACCCTGGGAATAGCTTGCTGTAATCCAAGCGTGCTAGGGATGAGTTTTTAAAGGTCTGCACTTTTCCAGCTGGGCTGCAGGGTCTCAAAAACCTGGCAAATGCATTTGTCTCCAAGTTCTTGGCTTTTGGGCTGTGTGCTGTTTGGCTTCGTATGCTACTGGAGTGCTTCAGCTTGGACTTACCTTGGCTTGCTGCTTGCAGGGGAGACCTGCTGAGCAAGCACGTTTCTCTGGTGCACTGTGAGGCTGGCATGTGAGAGGACAAGGGCTGAGCGTTGCTCAGCATGGCACAACCGGAAAGCCTGGGGGTCAGCAGGCAACCCTGCACCCCCAGGGGATGGGGTGGGACAAGATGAGATGGGATAATGCTGCCTCTGGCAGCGCCCAGGCCCATTTATTACCTCCATAATGGTCAGGGTGGACTCCACAGCCTGGGGCGGACCCTCAAGTAAGGGGCTGGGGGTTAGAGATGCCCATTTCCCCACTGTCCCCCCATACCCCAGCTGAGAGGAGCACCATGCAGCTGTACTGGGGAATTGCCTCTTGCACTTCCAGAAATTTTATACTGAGCCCAACAGGTCTAACAAGGCCAGGGAGAAACAACTACAGTGAGGAGCGGGTGCAAGAAGAGTGAACATTGGTGTTTGAGCACCGTATCCATCTGGCTCAACGTGGGTGACATAAGCAGGTATTGCTGGACAAAATAACCTTGCCCAACTGGCATTTATTTTACTTCTCAGGCAAAGGATACATTTTCTTGCCTGTTGCTTTTCTCCGCCTTTGACTGTGGCCACAAAATGCAAACCCCAGGAAGACTGACTGGGGCGAGCTCCCCTCTAGCAGCTGGGGAGACGAGGATTTATAAAAGTGCAGTGAAACAGCCTGCAAGGGCATGTGGATGTCATGAAGGGTATCTTTTGAAGGAGAGTGCATCAGAAGGAGTTTGTATGTGCAGTAACATTTCTTTTGAGGAGATTTTTTTTCTTTTTTAAAGAAATTTAAAATAAAATACTCCACTTTCCATCCAAGCTTCCAGGAACTAAACAATTGAACACAAAGTAGTGGTCCATTTTTTTTTTTTTCAGTTGCTTATAAATATAATTTATTACCTGTTTAAAAATTCTTTCTTACACTTTGTACATGTCAGGCTGACAGAATAAATGCAGGCATTTACAAACAGGGGGAAGGAGAAAAAGGGAGGGGGGTAAGAGGCACACTCAGAACTAGTAAACCACATCTCCACTGTACAGCAATACAAATAATGCAATGGCTAGCACTTCTCCTGTAGTCAGTCAGTCTTTAGAAAAAGGAATTGCATAGAAGATACAGCAATAGGGAAATCAAAATCAAAAATATTTCTCCAGATCTGAATAGCAAAGAAAACAAATCCCATGAACCCTGGTAGAGCTGTGACATGGGAAGAGGAGGGAGAAATGTGATACATCTGGGTGGCACAGATGTTTCATTTCCTACAGGTCCTCCTTCTTTGCTTTGGAAAGGTACTGAAGATACCATCTTAACTTTTTTTTTTTTTTTTCACTCTTTAACAATAACAAACAGAATATGTTTTAGCAAAAAAAGTCTACCATGCAGATATGTGAAAAGAGTAATGCTGGGTAATGCCACAACTTCTGTCTCAGCTGTGTTACACACCGTGCTTCAAAGTAGGTTATTGGCTCTCAGCTCCAGTGTTTTTGCAAGGTACTTTGGAAGGTCTATGGGAGAAGAGTGTTTTGCCTCTTCTTCCTAATTTTGTTTACTTTCCAGACTGATTTTGCTTTTCATTTGTATCGTGCAAGCTCCCAAATTTACTGGCAAACGGTAGCAAGAGCCAGCTGGCAGCAGCCAAAGAAGCTCTGGGGGTTGTGCAAGCTTTTCTCATCTAGGGGCTATTGTCCCATCAGCTGCAAGCTGGCAGCTGGGGACCAGAGTGCCAGTGCTTGGAGAGCTACCTCGTCGTTCTGGCAAGGCCCTGCCTGATTACATCCTGCTTCTTCTCAGGCATCCAGAAAGTACTTACATGCCATGGTATGGGATGCTTTGAGAGAAGAAGGCAGGCTTTGTAAGCAGTTGAGGAGACTGAACCAGTACTAAATACATTTAGCTAGCACCACAGAATAAATGAAATACCTATTTAGGATAGAGGTTTGTGGGAGCTCTGGATTATCATTGCTTTTTTGCACAGAGTTTCTCAAAGGACTTTCAGATAAAGGGATTTTTAGTTTTCAGGGAGCAGTGTCAAGCTTAAAGGACAAGTAAATAAATAAACTAAATGCTCCTCTACAAGCAAGGAGCTTGAGCTACCAAACTTGAGGGCTCATTTCCATGACTTTGGTTCAAGTCCAATTCTAGTTACTTGCCAGTTCTTACTCTGTTGGTTTTTGATATTTTGCCTATTTGACCTTGCAGTGATGATACAACACTGAATTTTGACCTTTCCCTTCCCAAGCAAAAGTTGGTAATAAGAGGATGCCCATAACTAACATCAGAGCTAAAATCCTCCAGCACTAGTCCTTTGTTTTCTCCTCTTTTGTCTGTGTGTATACATACACACACACACACACACACACACACAGACACTTCACATTTCTGTTAAATTCCCACTTCGGAGGATGTCTAAGATACATACTCCAGCATTTAAAAATCTGCAGTGCAGCTCATTTTTTAACTCAAGCACAAGCTAGGAATGGATTGTGGTGGTGACCCCAAAGTCAGTAATTCATTGGAATCCCTGTGGGAGAAGGGCCAAAGGTTTGGTTTCC
This sequence comes from Empidonax traillii, assembly GCF_003031625.1. Lineage (NCBI taxonomy): Eukaryota > Metazoa > Chordata > Aves > Passeriformes > Tyrannidae > Empidonax > Empidonax traillii. The sequence continues at coordinate 53,125 of NW_020955774.1, read as the reverse complement.
ATTCACAAACCACTCACATCTTTGTACTGCCTGGTATTAAGCAAGCCAGCCTGCAAACAGTAAGTTACTTCATGGCCAGATGAGAGCCAGAGTAATTCCTGAAAAAAACTTCTGAACACTCAGTAAGATAGTTTACAAAGTGTCCTAGACATGAGATTAAAAAAAAAACAAATCCAAAATCAAGCCAACCTCAACAGTATCATCGTGTACAAAATTAACCTCAGAGCTGTGGTAACTACTTGGCTAGAGCATACAATGGTCTAAGGGCCCCCCCCCACCCCTCCCTTTCCCATACCCCCATCCCCAAAAGAAGAAAAAAGAGAACAAAAAAGAAACTTATTGTAGGTAGCAATACAAGACATTAGGACACTGTCCACAATGACTGGCTTACAGCATGTAAATACATTTATTCTATATGTAAGCAACAGAAATAGCAAGAAACCCAAGGAACAGACATGTTTTGCTCTGTGGGTATTGCAGACTCCAACATGTCTCATGAGTGTCTGCATTTCTGCCAGTGAGACGGAAAAAAGTCTCAGCCTTCCCTGGAAGCAAATACTGGGAGACCCTCACTGCTGCAAAATTTTCAAGATTCAGAAATTTTGGAAAAAAACCCAACCGAACCCCAAAGTTACCCTACACACTGACAGTCACCTTTACAAGAACACAACACAAGAAGAACTGAAGAAAAAAAAACAGGTGAAAAGGACTGCCTCCGATAAATGGTTTACTTGGAAATTAAAGGTTTTCCTCGAAGTCAGTAGATATTTTATATATATTTATATAATATATATACTATTTATAGCGCTAGTAATCAACATGTAATGAAGAGATGGCGTGGAGAGCAGCAAGACTGCTCGGGTACAAAGGTGAACAACTAAAATCATACGCATTTTAAAAAAGAGCAATAACTGGAGGATAAGAAGCCTGCAGCTTTTTTTTTTTCCTTTTCTTTTAAAGCAGATGTGCTTACCTGACATAAAATGTTACAACAACTTTTAAGAGTCTGTTCTGTCTGCCAAACGTCTTTGTCAGAGCCACCCCACAGGAAAGCCTTTTCCCACGCGAAGTTGCTCGCCGTGGTGGCAGCAGCATGCTGGAGCCACCGCTCAGCCCCACAAGATGGCACTGTGTCCATACAATCCAAGCGGAGGGACTGCTGCTGGTTTTTCTCCCACCAACAATAATACCATGAGCGGATCTGGCTGCTCTTGCTTTCCATGCTCCCTCCTTGGGGCAGCAGGATTGGAATGCTGAGTGGTGAATGCCACCAGCCCCTGCCAGAGCCCTCTCCCACAATGCACACCCAGCCACTGCTGTACTCCAAAAAAAAAAAAAAAAGAAAAAGCAGGGCAAAATTAATGCAGGGAAGTAAGAGGTGAAGTGGCAGCAGTGGCAAAGAATGAGCTGGGATGAGCTGTGACTCTGTGGAGTAACCTTCCTCTGCTTCTCCCTGCTCTGTCAGGGCCGGGGCAGCTGACATTATGCTGCGCTGGGATCCTGCAAAGGCTTATGGAGCAGGTACGAAGAAACCATCCAGCTCATGATTGCAGCAGGTGACAGAAGGTTTCTGAGCAGTTGGGGTGGAATAAGAGCAGCTCCACCACCCAGTGATGGTGATGCTGCTGCCCCTAGTCATGTTCAGCGATGAATGGTTATGTTCCTGACCTTCAGCCACCTCTGTGGATGCTCCTCTTAATCAGTGTGCATTTTTTCCTCACAATAAATCCCCTTTACTATGATGCTGTGAAAAAAAAATGCCCCAGAATATTTTAAGAAAGTTGTTCATCTGTTTTTCTTGCAGGAGGTGCGAGAATGTAGGTCAGAGAGCTGGCAAAAGGAGCATCCACTCATAGGAATACAGATAACTATGAGATACTTTCTGGTATGACCCTAGTGAGGAGGGTTCACACGCTGCCCACCTGGCAAAAGCTGAGAGCTGGGGAGCACCAGTGAGCCTGGGGATCAGCCAACAAAGACTGAGCTAAAGACAGGAAAGGGTCGAAGGACAGTTCAACTCATGAACCTGCCTTGGATGCAAAGTCATGAAGGAAGGACACATGGGAAAGGTGAAGCAGCAGAAACTTAAATACAACTGGTTGCACAAGAGGAAAAAAAAAGCTGAGACCTATTGTAGTACTCCAAGGTGAGTAAAAGGTGTGAAGAAAGGGCAGAGCTGGAAGCCCCAGTCCAAACGTCCTGAAGTTGAAAGCAAAATTTACATTAGCATTGCAATGGGCTGCATCAGATGCCCAAGATGAAAAAGAAGATGGTTGGCTGTTGAAAAGATGCCCATATAATCTCCACCTTAAGAGAAGGTGGGGCTTACACAGGCTAAATGCACACAGATGTTGAAAGTTACAATGTATATCCTCTGGTCTCCCGTTTTGACTGAAATGCTGGTTGGAAAACTGCCAGGTTACCTCTTAAAAAGGAAGGGAACTTTTTGTGCTCACTGCCCCAGCGGTCAATCAAAACCCCACTGGTTTTGATTGACCTTATTTACTGGTCAGGGAGCTGAGAAACAAAAGGTGCCAAGCCTATGGAAATGTCAAATGGAAAAAAAGGTCAGATGAAATTTTCATTTTGACCAATGACATTTTCAAAGTTACCTTCAAAAGCCCAATATGGAAAGCCTTGGGGAAAACAAAACCAAAACCACAAAAGAACAAGCCAACTCCAGTCACAGGAAGCGTATGGAGTAGGAATATGTATGGAGTGGGCAGGGGCACGTCTGTTGTGCACAAAAGCAATAACCAGGGCCTGGCTGGAAACCTGGAGTGGGTGGGCTGGGGAAGAAAAGGCTTTTTGTGCCAGAAGTAGAGGACAGACAAGTCTGCCAGTGAAACTACTGCAATCCTATGCACTATCAAATTACAACCATTTTTGATTTGCTTCTTTTACAAAATTCCCACTTTACCTGTTTGTGGTGGCCTAGAGGGACAAGCATCTCCTGATCAGCCGGTGAGAACGTGCACCTCCCTGCCTAGGCAGTGGTGGTGGCAGGAGCACAGTGAAGGCAGCAAACTGCAGTACACGGGATTTCAACTTTACCACTCCATTGCCCTACACTGACCCACAAGACACAGGCTGCAGCAAAGCCTGGGAGTATCTGTGGAGATCACCAAGTGCATCTCACACAGAAATGGCCCAGCAGAGGGTTTGCCACAAGCGTGGCAAACATCATTAGAGGAGGTGGGTTTCAATAAAAGTGAGTGCCTGCAGCTCTGTGGGGAATGAACAGGAGTTGCTGGCTCTTAGACCGCTTCACAACAAAGCAAACAATATGGAGGCCCAACCTCGATACACAAATCAGGTGGCCAATGTCGGTGCCTCCACATGCTTGCAGGACCTCTGACCTTGAATCAGTGGTCCATGTCTATTCAGACCGGGAGGCTGCCTCTGGTTCACAGCCACCTTGGGACAAGACTGCTTCTTGGAGCAACCTGTAAGCACCAGGGTGGTGTAAAACACCCCAGGGAGGGGTGCTGGGTCACATACCTGGTGAGTGCAGCTCAGTGACTTCAGCAGAGTGTCACCAGTTTTTACTGCCTTTGCATCTGGCACGATGCACAGCAGTGCTAGCGCGAGGTGGGCAACCTGGGTGGGTTGGCAGAGGACTTTTTTGGAGGAGTACGATGGCTGACAAAGGGAAGGACAGATGGCATATAGAAGAACATGCCTTAGAAGACCTTCAAGAAAGGGACAACAGGTTCTATAAAATCAGAAATTATTCATTCTGCTGCTGACAAAATTAGAAATAAAGTAATAATGGTAATAATAATAGTCATTATGATCCTTGCACTAAGTACTAATCAGTAAAAAAATTATCATAGTAACTTCTCTTTTATTTTTTTTTCTGGGTTTCTATTCCCTCCCCCCCAACACTCTGAATTGCATATCTGGCCCCCTCATATAGAAAAGGGGTGGAAAGGGTGTGAATTGAAAACTAACTCAGATCCTGCATTCCCCACTGTCTTATAGCTGTTCTCCACACAGGCTTAGTGGGGCTGCCTCGGGAAAGGAAGGGAACATATTACTTGTGTTCCTGCTTATCAGCCAGAGTACCTGCTTTCCAGATGCACACCTCTCAAACCTGATTTTCTTTTTTTTTTTTTTTTTTTTCTTACAAGTAGGTCTAGGAAACAGAACCATGACAGGAGGATCATTGCGAGACAACCAATGTGCAGAATTGTAGCCAAAATCTGAATTCACCAGAAACCAAAAATAGCCACAACCACCTGTCCATAGCCTTGTCTAGAATGGCTTTAAACAAAAAATATAAAGAGCCATGGACAGTCTCCTTACCCCTGTCCAGAATTTGATGTAAACAACATCCATAGAAACTGGGATTGTTAAGAAAGTTTATCCATATATCTGGATAGCAATAAAAAGCGTTTCCTAGGAAACTGTAAAATCCTGTACCAAGCAGTGTACAGCCAAGCCGAGAGGAACATTTCGTTGATTTATATTTTCAAGGTACAACTTTGCATGATTTCTTTTTGATCCTGTGATAATGTACAAGGAGAACATGTGTGAAGGTCAGGGCTGGTTTTTTTGTTTGCTTGCTTGCTTGCTTTCTTCTCTGAAATGTCTCTTGTGTAACTCATTGGTCTGGGTTTTCATTTCAATTCTCGTTTGCAATAACAGGGCATTACCGCTCTCTGCGTCTGTCCTTCCTGTTCACGCCAAGGCTGAATTAGTAATTTCCTTCTGCTGCCAAAGAAACAACTGTTTCATGTCTTCCCATTTCTTCAAGAACTGCTGCCAGCATGCTCAGGTTGCCATCAGGGAAATTCTGGGCTTCCCAGAGATCCAGGATCACCCCGGTGGGACTCGATTTTGTAGCAAAATAATTTAAGTACCTGCAATGAACCAAAAGGAAACTTTGAGCTGCGTGAAAACTACCTGAATTCATATGATTTCAACCCATTCCCATTGCTGGTGCTGTCAAGGTGTTAATCCCCTGTGCAGGCAGTCTGATCAGTCTGTATAAATGCTTTCACTCACCTAGAGGAACTTCCAACAGGACCCTTTTGCACGTACCTCCCTGGGCACTTCTCTGCCCAACCACACATAGGCAGCCCTGCTCACCTGTCCAGTTTCAGCTTGTGGGCCAGCATCCTCCAGTCGTGGCCTCTGGTCTGGGGTGCATCCAGGCTGCTGCACAGCTTTTGCCTTATCGGGAGGGGGATGCTGAAAGCGCTGGGCCCTACTATGGTGGTGATGGTGCCCGCTGAGTCCACGGGAGGATAATCGATGCCAGTAGGTTCCTGAGATTGGAAAGACAGGAAAAAAGCTCAAACAACCCATCAGTTTTGTTATTGAGTGCAGAGACAATTGTAGAACTGTATCCTCTAAGACTCAGTGCTTTTACCTGTAGCCCTCTGCCAATCAAGTGTTTAGGTTAGTCAGCTGGAAAAGAGAAATATTTACAATCAGCTTTGGGTAGATAAAAGATTCCCCCCCCCCCTTTTTTTTTGTGAGGGGAGATTACTACAGGTGGACATAATTGAGACCAGCTTAATTAATCACTCACTGGAAATAATGAAAGATGAGGTACCTCAACAGATTTCAGAGCAAATTGCTATTACTAGAACAGAATTGGGCTGACAAAGACCGCCTTCCCAACATGTCTCCAAGCCCCCCATGCCCCACCAAGTCAGCACCAGGCTCACACCACTGATATCCTTCTGGCAGCACCCATGCTCCCTGAAGCCTCTGATGCTCTGTAGACCACAGACAGACAGTTAATACCGTCCCAGGCACAAGCTGATCCCTCGTTTTTATGCAGCTTTAACTCTGTGCTGGAAATAGATGGAGCTGGAAGAGATGTGCTCAGGAGGGGGCAGCCATCGTCTCCTTTCCCCAAGACCAGTGCTGTGCTCAAAGGCAGTGTGGCAGCCAAGTGTTTCAAAGGAAAAGGCACCTCCAAAGCCAGCTTGTCCTCTGCAGGTATGATGTTGGTTCTCTCTGATGTGATCCTCCCAGCTGGGAGGCTCCCTATGACACCACTGTTAACATGGCTCTGCTGGGAATAACAGCAGGTGGCTCTTCTGGGCAAGGATTTTGTCTTTTCCTTGGCCTGGAAGGACTTAGCACCCACAGGCTTGGTAGCTGGTAGGACAATGGTAGCTGGCCCGTTTGGGTGGCTGGGTTTGTTTAGGAACAGCGATGTCCTCCAGGGTGGCTGAAAGCCCCACCAGACCTCACTGATGCCGACTGGCTGCCCAACTGTGCAATGGGGATGCTGCTCACACGTGCAGCACCTCCCACCTCCATTGCAAAAATCAGCAAGCACGGCTAGTTCTGCCTTCACGTTTCTCAATCTATTTCTCAATTTGGTCTCCTTTTCTGGCAGAAATGAGGGAGATCCAGATCACAGCCCCAGGCAGCCAGAAACAGTTCTGCTAAAGACTTGTCATTAAATGTCAATTTGTTTTCACCTCTGTGAGCTGTCTTGTTGCTTGATGTCAAACTGGCTGTTGAGAAGGTCTTGAAATACCTGAAACTATCTTAAAACCAGGTAACTCCTGATTTAAGCTGCCACTACATACCCCCCAAGGAGTTTCTTGGAGATGCTCACAGTCATGTGCAGTCTTTGATTTCCCACCTCTAAATGTATTCAAAGATGGAAAATGTCCATGAGTAACGAACAGAATTAAACCTTTTGCCTCCATTCTTTTACCTACATCAATTAATTGTCTTACATTCACAAATATGATATTTTTTGCCCCTCCTTTTTTTTTTTTTTTTAAATAGAAATGGCATTTTAGGCAGTGAAATTTCTACCCAGGGAATTAACTGTAATGTCCTCAGTTAACATGGCAAATGTGACATTGTGACATCTGTACTTGGGTTCCAAGGCCCTGCATCACGAACTGTCTACCCCAACCCCACTGCTTCAGGCAATGAGTTATTGCCCAGCTGTCTGGCAGCAGCAGCTGCCCAGGAGCAGGCAAAATTATCTGCCTGACATTGCTGCTGCCTGCAGGCTCACCTGCCCTGGGAGGTGGGAAGCAGCAGGGTGGTGACTGGGGCATTGCAAACAGATAACCTTTTCTTTATATTCTGGGCCAAAGGACACAAGTGCTGCCCTGGCTTCCAAGCTTGCTTGCAGCCTCGGGTGTTTTAGGATTTCTACAGAAGGAACCCAGGTATCCATGGAATTGCCCTGTGGCTCTTTTTGTGTGATTATCAACACTAGCAGTTAAAAAGAGGGCTTCAAAAACAAATGATGGGAGACCTTTATTGCAGTCTTCCTCTTGCTTTGCAAATGTGCATGTTTTGGCACTCACTGCATTTGTATTTTTGAAGTCCCAGTGACAGACACTGTAAAAGCCAGTATAAAACAATTTAATCTGGAGAAGTCTTACATCCTTTGCAGGGGACTAAAAAGAAAGCCCATAAAGGGAGGATGCAGGAAACTGTGTTACTATATTTTTACTGCAGGGTGACAGAGGCACAAAGGCAGATCTAGCAATAAAGAAAGATGCCAGCACACTCCTGCAATGCCTAACCAATAGCTGGATACCACTAGCCTAACCTCAGAAGAAAATGTGAGGCACCACAACTGAGGTTTCCTGAAGCCTGGTCTGATGTCTTTATCACACTTCTAGAGACATACACATCTGTTTCCAAGTTCCAGGTGAATTCTCATCAAATCTCTGAGTTTTTGGACTTTTTCCTAGTTGACCCTATATGCCAGCTCTTGGCAGCCCAAGGTCCTCCTGCCCCTTGCTTGGGCTTGGGAACATCATGAGGTGTAAACAACAAGGAGCAATTTTGCAGAAGGCAGCCTTGAAAGCAGTGGTATTATTCACTCCCTCTATTCATCCTTGATGGATAGGATCACAGCACAAGACGAGAATATTACCCTGTTCCCTCTGAATCTATTACCAGGCTATATTACACACAACCAGCTGAAGATGATTATAGTGTATACTTGCATTTCATTAAAGTTACTTTCAGTTCTTTCTCTTCTCTGTGAGGTTAAATTAGTGATTACCTCAATGCAGCACTTATTACAATAATTGTTTAAGATGCTTGTTTTACCATCTGTCCTTAATGCTATGTAGTCCCCAGATGAATCTGTAACAGTACACCCACTAACCAAGCAGATGTTACGGGTAATAGCACACAACGTTAGGGCCCTATAGCACAAGTAACTTTTGTCTCTGCTCTCACAGCCCTTCCAGAAGTCAGCCAGCAGTAATTGCTGCCTGAGGGTCTGCTCCTCGTAGCTGCCAAGGGTACCAGGAATAAAACCCACAGGCATATTCACTGAAGTCAATGCCACTTCACATCTGAATGTGTCACTTGGTCTTGGTCCCAAACTTGACTGCCCCAAGGAGCAAAAATTCTCCAGGTTGTATATAGCACTGGCAAAGACGTTCCCAAAGTCATGACAAAATTTCTACTGGACAATGCCAGCCATCAAAAGAAAAATCGCCAAAAATAATAGTCAGGATTCGTAGCAGTAGGAAAATACGAGGAGAAAAGTTTACTGCAACTGGACAATTTGATATTCCCTCTTGTACAGCAGCTATTATGTGGGATCAGAGGGGAGTGGCTCATGAAACATGTGGCACTGAAATTTTCCTATTCTCTTTTCTCCCTCTCCAGGAACATCAGGCATGATGGGTCTCATGGACTGACAGGAAACAGGACCAAGCAGTGCTTTGTGAGATGCATTAGGGAGTGGTAGGAAAAGAGCTCCTCCACAGAGAGACAGAGAAGTAGCGCTAGCAGGGAGACCAAGGCTGCTCTCCTCACTCCCTTGAAGGAGTGATTCTTTCTTCCAGAAGAGAGAAACTAAGGGAAAATGCAAGAGGACATACAAAGCAATGATTTAATCCATTCTTTATGTCCATCCCAGCAGTCAGGAGGAAAATGGGAAGCACTAAACAGATAGCAATGGGAAAGGTCATACCTCCTTGTCCCTTCCACATTCCTGCAGTTGGATAGAAAATGCACAAATGTCATTTACCTCTGAAACAGAGCAGTTGAGCTGGAAGATCTGTCCTTCTCCTTCGACCTGCCGCACACAGAGTTTGCACACCAGCTCCAGGGTATTCAGACTGAACCTTTCCAGTGTGAAGGTGCAGTGCAGGTTTCTCTGACATCCACTCCAGATGTGGTAAAAGGGAATCTCCTGCAGGAGGAAAGCAAAAAAGTGGAGTCAGAGAGGGATCTGAGATCACAGTATGGATGCTATGTGACCAGAGACCGTGGGCTCCATGCTACTGTGAATGAAAATGGTCCAGGGGAAAAACTGTCCATGGGATTATAGCCTGGCACCTGGTGTTTTTCAAACACACCTGTGCATGACAGTATTTCCAGTATTTCTGTAATCCTCACTGCTAGAATCCAATGTGAATGTTTTGTGTTGCTCACCTGGTATTTAGCCAGCAGTTTGCTCTTCCAGAGAGAGTGGGCAATGTCATGAATGGACAGACGGAGATTGTGAGTGCTTCCCTTAAAATGCAAAGCTTTGGGCTCCTCCAAAAGCTGCCCACCCATCTGCCGCTCAAGCTGCAGGACCTCCTGCAGTATTGGGATAAAAAGAAGAAAGTGGTTAGGTTTCATCAAGACAGCACAGTGATCTTCTGAGTCCTCAAGACTGTCTGTTGTAGATGCTGTTAACATGCGTAATACAGATTAAAAAAATACACAGGCATTGTGTTTCCCGGTGAACTGGAACTGCATTAGTGGATCTGAGAATAAGCCCCTCATCCCCTTCATACAGCAGCAGCCCAGCAGAAATGCAGGCACCTCTCCTTTGGGAGATGCAGTGTTATTCTGCATGTCCCTAATCAGAAGCTTAATTGCATGCTATTATATGGAATGCAAAGACTTTGCACACGGCAAAGTACAGAAATAGATCAGTCTTCTCCGTTGCTCATCAAACTGGACATCTAATGGTCGTTTTGCTATTTTGTTTTTGGTAATGCTTATTTGGTGTAGGTCCTGCTGATATGGGACCTGTGCATACCACTGGTCTTTTACCTTTGTGACCTCGTAACAAAGTGCTCTATAACAGAGTGGTACAGGAGATAACAGATACCTATGCTGAGACTGTCAAACGGGGTGGTGTGGAAACAATGCAAGACACTCTGAGCATTTTGTACATATGAATACATTAGTTCAGGGTTACTGAAATATTGATCATGTAATTAAAAGCTAGTGAGCCAAGAGTCTGGTCATTTTCTGAAGTTAAAAATAAATATAAGCCTTTAATTAATAAGACCACAGTGGAATATTGCCTACAAACAGCCTAACTGTAGACCACATGGGAGAAGCAAGTACAAAGGCACCTACATGGGCCCTGTTAGAAACCAACACAGCCTATCTCCGTCATATTTAATTAAAAGAGCCATCCAACCAATCAGTCTCATGTGGCCAAAGACAATCACACACAGTGAGAATGCTCAAGGAGTATATAGGCACACAAAACCAGGATAGTACCCCAGGCCAATTAAAGGAGGTTCCATTTTAGCTAAGCTACTCCTGACCACATTCAGGGCACTAGTTAGCATATAAGCAAAGCCCCCATCCCAGCATATGGCAGACCTTGAAGCTAAAACCATGGGGTTTTTTTATTGGCTGTTAGAGGAAAAGAAACAAAATCAGGACACCTTTCAGCTTAAGGTTACGCCAATGAATCAGTTCCAGCTTCTTTCCAGTGCCACCTAATTACTTTGTCAAGATGTCTAAAGAGCAATCAATAGCAATTATCTGATTACTATAGATCTTCATTATGTCCAAATTACCTCCCTGGAAGGGCCAGAAGAGGACTTGTAAGCTAATTGCAGATGCCACCTCTCAGGCATGTGGGGCATGGGTGCCGAGAAACTGCTCCTGCCTGTGCTGCAGCAGCACTGGGAGCTGCATTACTGTGGGGAAAAACACTGTGGTGTGATGCTGCACCATTCCACCCACCAGATCTGGGTGTCTAGTTTCAATATCCCACTTTTGTTGGGACCCTTTTGGTGACCCTTGGTCACCACAGCCATTCTACGTGCTCTTACTGGAGGATGCTGAGCAGCCTGTGCTTTTCCCATGCCCCTTAGCTAATCAATTAAGAATTAATAAGGCTGGTTTCTGCCATAACGGCATTTTATTTAGAGCAATGCTTATCCTGCTGGCTGGGACCTCTATGCTCTCCTGAGCCAAAACCTGAGCTGCATGTTCCTTGCCCCATGCTGAGGTGGTTGCAGCCCTGCCCACTGCCTCTCACCCCTGCTGTGAGGCAGGACTATGCCCTTACACCCTTCCTAGGAGAGGGTGCTATGTAAAGCATCACTCCATCATCAGTGTAACCAGAACAGCCACAACCTGGGCCTACTCATTAAAGGGGCACAGGCAAGAAATGGTTTTCAGTCTAAGCTGTTACCTTCCTTCAGTAAGAGGAAAAGGGCATTAAATAACTGAGAGAAGATCACAAGCCTGTTGTGCCCATTTTTGTGTGGTTGTGCTGAAGGCACTTACTGTGCAGTATGAGGCAGGTTGGGGGATGCCACCATGCTACAGCCTGAAGTCATTTGCTTGCCCCTAGTGAGGGAGGCAGCTGTTTTCATGCGCCTGTAAGCTCAGCCCCTGCCACACTGCCACACGCAGGCCACACACCTCAATCTCAGAGCCACACATGAATAAACAGAATAAAGCAGCTGGATTTTCTTTATAGTTATCAAATTATTGCCTTTTTTTTTTTTTTTTTTTTTTTTAGCAGACTAGCTTAGGCACCCCCCTCAAATGCAAAAATAAGCCTTAAAAAACAGAGGCCAGTGCTCGAGGTCACAGCTACCCTTACCCTTGCCCAAAAAGCATTTTTGCGAACATCCCCTCTGGGTGGCTAGGGACCTGAGGGGCAGAGGATGCTGCATGTGTGATCAGCGCTGAGCTTACACTGCTCTGCAGCCCCCAAGAACCTTAATAAGTTGCTCCCACAATAACTGAGTCCTTACTGATGAGAAGTCATTAAACTTCCCTACTGTACTGCAGGTGCTGGCAGTTGTGCAGCAAGTGCTTACTCTGCATGATGAGAGGGAAACTTCTGCTGGATAAACACTGCTCTGTGTTTTATACTGCAAATACTTGCCTTCCTTTGGTGGCTGTTAAGACACATTCAGCATATAGCACACTCATTCCTAGTTGTAAATAATAACAGAATGCATTTGGTTGTCTATTAAAATACACATAATCCCCTGCAAAGGCCCTTCCAAACCTCAGACATTTCACACTGCTCTTCCCTCCCCTGCCATGCTTTGCCCAGAGCAGCCAGCCTCAAGACACCAAGATGCTCTAGCTGGTGCCTCACCTGCTGTCTACCACTTTTCCTCCCTCTCCAAAATACTTTTAACCTCAGGTTCTGCTGGCCCAGCCCTGTTTGCATGCTGTGTCCCACACTCCCAGTGGTAACTGCCCAGTGAACGCCTTCCCTTTGGCAATATGGCAGTGCCAAGGATATCTTCCCTGCACTGCTGGGGCTGCTGTGGTACCAGCTGCTGTGAAAGCACGTGGCAAACATCCCAACCTTTTGTTTTCTTTCTCAGTAGTCATAGTTTGAGTCTGTCTCACAGGGATAGTTAGTACACACTGGGTTTTATGCACTGGTTCATATGCACCAGTTTATATACATCAGTTCATAGTCAACACTTCCATCTACACCCATTTTACTCATCTACAGCTAGTTTATTAAGCTCCTTTTTTTTTAAACTTTCTCCTTCCCCAGATCTTTCATTTCCAAAGAAGTGCAATTGATACTTTTTTAAGTGCCTGTGCCCAGCAAGTATGTGTGCTTGTCCTCCTGCAAACCACTAGATAGCTGGGTCTTGAACCCCATGAGTGGCCTTCCAGTCTTAGGGTAGATATGCCAAAAAAAAAAAAAAAAAAAAAAAGGAAATTAAAATGCATGAACTTACTATAAAAAAAAGTAGTAGGTATGAGTGGGATGGTGGCTTCCTGACTTTGCTCACCTTTCCTTACAGAACTACAAATGATCTCCCTTTGGGGTCTACCTGCAGCAGAAGCCCAAGGATTGACCTGCTGCCCTCCCAAATGCTGGCTGCAGCTTCTCAGATGAAGGATGTCCCTCTGTGTGGCTCTGTGCCTCTCATGATCCCTTCTACTGTCGTACCGAATTGGATTAACTTTACCTCACAACTCTCCCTTACAGTCTATTAGAAACAGACCAACAGCTCTTGAGTAACACCTAATTAGATTCCTCAGCTCTGACTGCATTAGCTGGCTGTCCAAGGGCTCTCCGACTCACTTATTATTACCTCAGGCCTTGTAGAACCCGTGGAAAATTGTATTACACAGCACAGACATAAAACCATCAGGGCTTTTGAAGCTTGATTGCTATGAAACATCCTTTTCACTTTCTTTTTTTTTTTTTTTTTTTTTTGGTAAGGACGAAAAAACAAAAGGGAAATCAGACTAGGGAAAAAAATTGTTTCTAAAAGGTTGACAACACCACTGCAGTGACAGAGGCCAAACTCCCAGGCCCTGTACAGACAAAACCACGCCGAAGTCACAATGTGCCTGCTTCAACCCTTATACTTGGCTGCCTTTCTTACATATAGTGAAAGAGTATTCCCTCAGCAAAGCCTATGCAGGTAAAACTTGATATCAGACAGTATTGGGGAGGAAAACTAAGCATGCTACTCGCAGTCATGGAAGTCACTGCTCTGAGAAACACAAACATCTCCCAGCTAGTGTATGTGGGTTTAAATCCTCATAATTCCCATGCAAAGCTGAGGGGGGAAAAAAAGCATATACAGCACCAGGATAACTCTGCTTAGTCAGGCTTTGAACTCATTTTGCTGCAAAGAGGTATTTGTGAAATTGCATTGGTTACAGTAAAAAAACCCCCAAACATCTTTAAATAAACTCCATTCTTGCACGTGCAGTTAGAGCTATGTATTTCATGAGTGTATCTATTATAGATACCATTGGTATAAATACAGGTATTTATAAAGAGAAACAGCAATTATGGTTATCTGTATGCTCATCTGTATGTGGTGAGCATGTGTTTTTGTGCATGCCAGAATTATGCACGGAGAGTAAGGTTATATATTTAGGGATAGCAACAGCTTTGGTTTATTTCAGTTGTGAATTCCCAACACAAAAAAAACTGCACACGAAGAGGTGTAATAAAGCAGTATGAAAGCAGGCAGTGATTAACGGGCCAGAAGCTTCTTTTATCATTATCATCTATTTACAAAGAAGCATTTATATGTTTCCCCATCTCTGGGGAGCTGGCACTTAGCATTAAAAATACATGAATAACGAATGAAGCCCTGTGTACCTTATGGCCTTTTAATAATGCAAAAACCTTAGGATTCAGGATATGATACAGGTAAACAAAGGAAAAAAACTGGTGGGCTGAAAACAGCATGAGACCCCTATGCAAAGGACAATTTATAGCATGTGGAGGCTAAACTGTAAAAAAGCAGCTTGTTGCCAAGCTCTTCTTCTAATCAGAAAAATAATCCAGTGAGTGTGAATACATGAAGCAGAGGATCTAATCACCACTATCACTGCAGTCTTCATACATCTGGAGAGGAACATTAGGAAAGCAAGTAAGAGATCAACAACCACCTTAAGAGCATCCTGTGTGTCATCAAGGCAGTAGACCCGGATGCTGTACTCCAGCGAAGAGCAGGACAATGGTCCAAAGATGGCCAGTTTGAGACGTTTGGCTGCTGCTTTGGTGATTGACTGTCCTACCAGGGCATACGTGCTGAGGGTTTCTGTCAGGATATGGCAGGCCTCTGGGTCCAGCTGGATATAGCATGGAGTGGTGAAATTTTCTTCCCCAACCACCACCACATCCTAAGGGAGAAAAGGGTGAAATTAGCGCATGTGATCCCTCAGAGCTGCTATCCTTTAAGGCAGCAATGCCCCTTTCAAGTCTGCATGATGCAAAAAGTCCTTGCTTTTTGCACCTTACACTAATCAAGATCAAAATTCCTGCTTCCACCTTTTCTCCTGTGTAGGCACAGGGAGGAGATGATTTCTCTGGGGTTGGTGGTAAAAAACTCCTCCTGCCGTCCCTCTCTTAAGACTTGGAAAGTCTTAATGATAGATAATGAAAGTATCACCAAGACTTCATTGAAAAATATATTGCAGAACTAATAATTTAGTGACCATGATTTAACACTTGTAGTCTCAGGCGTGTTGAATAAATAACTGCCCTTTACTTCCTAAGCATGACAATAAGGAGTTATAAAAACTCAAGGAAGGGAAGTAACCTCTACAATGGCCAAATGCTACATCTACATGAAATATCACCTGCTGCTTCTCCAGAATAATCCTCCGTGACAAGACTGCAGGGTGAAGAAAAAAAATACTTACAGCCTGAATGCCTGACCTCCCCACCCAGGGTGTGCAGGAAAACATCTCCCCTGCTAATGTCTCCATTCAACCCTGCATGTAATATCCTGCACACAACACAAGGTGCTTTGAACAGCTTTGAGAGAGAGCAGAAGCAAAACAGCAGCAGAGGATGATGACTGCCTCTTGCAGAGTCACCACGGGCTACTTGAATGCTCAGCACAACTTGCCCACTTCACCCCTGTTGCCTGCAGGTCTGCAGCACAACGTACACACCTGGCAGTACGTATGTTCAACTCATATTTAGCATTAAGCTTGGGCACCCTAGTCTCAGGGAAGGCATGTTTGCAAGGGTGGCACAATCTTTTTGGAGGCCAAGGTGCTACTGCTGAGTGCACCTCCCCTGTGACCATGCCAGGACCTGGCTCTGGCAGGAGGTGCTGGTCCTGAGTGATGCTGCAGGGGTGTGCATGAATGCATGTCTCTGTGTGTGTGTGTCTGTGTGTCTGTGTGTGAGGCTCAGCTTGGAGGAGCTGCTCCAGAACTGAGAGAGAAGATGGCTGTGTGATGGCTAGGGACCCTGTGGATGCTGCGGAGGCTGCACTAGTGCCAGTGTGGGCATGGCTGGCACAGCAACCTCCGTCAGGGGCAGGAGGAGGATGGGGAAGAAAATGAAGGGATGCCAGTAACACACAGGTGTAAATAAGGAACATATGTGCAGTGCCAGGAGTCAGGCTGGTGGGGTGCAGATTAGTTGGCAAGACAGACCTTGATTCGCTGCATGCTCCCTCCCAGCATGAGGAAAAGCTGGTGCTACAGGCACCAAGGGGACACACACAGAAGGCTTTTGAAGGCAATGCTGGACATGGCACTTTTGCTGCTGTCAGCCCAACTGCCTTCAGAAGCCACTCTGACCTTATCAAACGTACTGGTAGGAGAAAATGCCCTTGCCAAATTAATTATGAGACCAAACTGGTGGCAGCAGGTACCTAGGAGCACAGGGCTGGAGAGGAGGGCTCTGTCAGGATGGCCCAGGCTTGCTGAAAGCATCACTTTATGCTCCAGTTACAGTGGGAAGATCCTTGTGCCACACTGCCTTGGGATATTCGCCTGCTACACTGCTGGCAAAGAACCACAAGAGGCTCCCATCAAGCCTGCACTACCCAACAATGCTTGCTCTGCTTCCCTGAGTTTTCAGGACGCAGAATTCAATACTGGCTGCATGAACTGAATCAAAGTGATCTCCACCAACATCTTAGGAGGGAAAAAGAAAAGATATATATTTATATGTATAAGATATATACATTTTATTTAGCTGAATGATGTCTTGGTGCTGAAGGAGATAATTTGCAGCCTTATTTTCACTTTCTTGAAAACAGACTAAAAGCCAGGAGACTGAAAACTATTCTGTAAAAATCCTTTCTTATTTCTAAAGTCAAGACAGAAATCGTTTTCAGGTACTGCTTTTTATCTTGCCTATTTCTTTTGACCCCATGACTTTGGCACAATATCCTAGCAGAAACAGTAGCTTAAGTGCCAAAATCTGATGATGAAGGCTATTTTATGGAAAACAGCTAGAACCAGGAAGTGCCAAACTGCCTCAAGATAGCATTCCTGCATGGGCATTGGGCAGCTTAGATACCTAGTGCTGAAGGGCACTCCTGTCTGCCTGGAACAGCCAAGTGTCTCACATGGAAAACCCAAAATACAGGCACCCAGGTTCAGAAAGGGAAGTGAAAGACTAACAGAGAGCCCTTCATTCAGTCAGCACACAGGCTGGGGCTCCAGAGCCTCACCTCCCATGGTCCTTGGGCAGCCTGGTGCTTCAGCTGGATCTGCCAGTCCTCTGTGTTTGGTTCTGCACAGTGGTGCATGGTTAAAATGACAGGCCGGGTTAGCAGGGCTCCTGGTGGACCACAGCTCACCACCGGTGTCAGCAGGGTTTGACTGTCTTCTACAGGCGGCCTGATGAGGAAACAGAAAGATGGATACGTTAAGTGAGTTGAAAAAGACAAAAAGGTTCATTCAGGTATGCAAAAATAAAAAATCCCTCTCTTAAAATAAAAAGATCATGCAGGCAAAACAGGTGGGTTTCATTTTCCTTTATTTTTTCAAATCCAAACTTATGTTCTTTTTTTTTCTTTTTTTTTTCCCCAAATACCACTCATTGGTTACAATGCAGGCTTAGTAGATTACAGATCACATTTGCTGAGTGCCCTCCACTCTTGAAGGCTCCTTGCAGATGGTATGCAGAGGCTTCATTTCGCTCGTTGCCGAAATGTGGTCACTGCTGCATTTGGTAGTTGTTCAGCAACACACAAAAATGAATGGTGGCTCTTGTAAGCACCATGTGTGAGGACTATTTACTGTCAGGACAGAGAAAAATGAAGAGCAGAGGAAGACAATGAACTAATAAGCCTGTCTGAAACCTCCTAAGTGGAGAAAATGTGCAGTTTGAGTTCTGAGTTATCACCAAACCCACTGATGCTCCATTTTACTTAAAAGGCATTCAGATCTAGTAGAATGGCTATTGCAAATATGCCTGCAGGGAGCAGGCATCACTGGCAGTGATGGAGAAAGGATGAAGGGACAGTAAGGGATAGCACAGAGGGCAAAACACACTCTCAAAGCCCAAAATTTCTACTGATTACCCAGAGCTATTCAGTTAAAAACAGAGGTATTATCCAGTGTGCTGGATAGGAATGGGTTTTATGGGAAATCATGTCAATATTTAGGATACATAGAGTACACTGTAGTTTTAAGTGATAGTGTGCGTGTGTGTGTGTGCGCATGCGTGCACGTGCAAATCATCCCAGACCAACTGCTGAGGAGCTTAAAACAAGAGGAAGCATGAGTGACTTTAACTATCCTGACATCTGGTGTATGACAAATACAGCTGAATGGGCCTCATCAACTGCCTCCCTAAATAATAGAGGACAAGTTCATGATCCAGAAAGCAGCAAGCGGGAGATTAAAAGCGTTCAGTGTGATCTGCGCTTAAACTCCAGATCTGCCCACGGGACCTCGTATCCTCTGCTCCAGCAAAGGGTTCAATCCCTTGCTGCATTTACAAATGAGAATACATCTCTACTGGTCTCAGTGAAAGTAGTGGAGTTTATTTCTGCACGTCTTTGTCTTTACCAAATGAAAGAGCAAAAAAAGTAGCTGTAATCTTAGATAATATTTTCAAGGAGGCCAATTTAGGACAGAAGCTATTTTGATATCCAATTTATTGCACCTATTCTGGCTATTGCAAATCCATGTCCACAGGCATAATCTAATTTTGTCCTCCTTACTTTTCCCTGCCTGTCCCATTAATCTCACATAAAATGAAAGACAAACTTTTGAAAAATCCTTTTTAAAATGGGGTGAAGGCACTTTTGAAAACTGTCCTTTGTGGCTACAGATGTTGTGGGAAGTTTTTATGACATTTGAGAAAAAAAAAAGGTCTGGCATTGAAAAATTTAAATGTATGCAAATCAGTAAATCCAGATGATATGCATCTGTGGAAATTAACTGATGAGTTTACTAAATGACTTAACAATTGTTTCTGAAAATCCATGGACTGGAAACAAACAGCTGCGATATAGATGCCTTTCTAAAAAAGATGTAAAGTATAACAATCTGGACAGCTATCATGTATTATACTAGCTATTTTAGCCTAACAAACAGTACAGAAAATAAATGAAACACTAGCAGATAGTCCATCTCCTCTTGCATACCACAGGGAATCTCTGGATTCAGATTAAGAAGATGAGGTATCACTCTCTTGCAAGATCAGACTGAATAAATCATTGAACAGTTTTTCACTACCACATTCCTTTTTTTCCCAAGTCATTTACTTTGCTATTTTTTTCAAAAGAAGCAAGAAGAAGCCCAAAAAACACTCACAGTGTGGTGGTGGTTTTTAATGGTCATTGACCTTGGGCATTAGTAGATATTTGAATATTCTCCTACAGTCTAATTCCAGACTTTTTAAAAATATAACTATAGTATCTTATGAGAAAGATCTCTCAAAATTACACTATTTGTCTGGAAAGCTACAGATATGACCAGCTATAGACTTAATAATCTGGCTAAGCTAACTTTATCTAAAAGTACTGACCCATGAAAAAGGAAGGGAAAAAAAATACAAATCATATTTTTCTGGACTGAATTACAAATGCAGCAGTCAAAAAGAATACAGGAGTGAATATATCATGATCATTGTTATAAAAAAAAATACAGTGCCTTTTAGGTGAAAAATGAGTAAAAATCAACAAGCACTGATGCATGTGGTTCAGAAAATCCAGAAGGTCATTACAAAATAATACAGCACTGATACATCAGTCAGTCTAAAATTGTCTCCAAATAAAGTTAAGTTTAGTCACTCTTCCACAGCAAAATTTTTTAAACTGTCAAATTTTACGACTCTGATGAGGGGCATGATTCTATGCTGCAACATTTTATATCCAATTAGGAAAAGTATAAAAAAAAAATCATACACAACACCAAGTTGGAATGTGTTGCACACTGAGCAAATGAGATGGGAGGTGCATACAAGAATACGAAGGACATGCAAAAAATATCAAGGCCTAATATATTTTTCCCAAATTGTTAAACAGCACCTTCATCACAGACTTATGAGATTTATTGGGTGAGGTAGGCATGGTCCTGACTGGTAGTAATCACAGTGGGGTTGGATCAAGGGTTGGACTTGATGATCTCAAAGGTCTCTTCCAACCCAGCTAATTCTATGTTTCTATGATTCTATGATTCTATGACAGTCTGATTACTGAAGAGCAGAAAAATGGGCCAGTTGTAGGGGTGCTTGACTTTACAGTCCCAAATTCTCAACCAGACACATATCAGAGAATAGCATTACTGAACACCTGCCAGTCCTAGTGACTCTCCACCATCCACCTCATGCAGATAAACCTTTAAAAACTGAGATGTAATGAGTTGCAGAGAAGTTCTCAAGTGCTGTGAAATGGGTCAGTGTCACTGTTGAGATGAAATCCCAGCTCTATTGAACTCCATGCTAAACCCCTCTCTGACTACTGTGAGGCCAGGATTTCTGCTCACAATGTGGAAAACACCGCAAATAGCAATACAATCATTAAATTTACAGGTAAAAACTAATAAGGAATCATTGCAAGTAACAGTGGGAGCCAGAAAATAATGTAAAAGTTCCAGAGAGGGCAAAAATATGAGAAGGAAATAAAATCTTATTAATTGTACAGTAGCTCACGGTAGAGCAAAACAAATTCCAAAGAGTTATTTGGTAGCAAAAAAAGAAATAAAAGTGAACAAGATTTCAGGTGAGCTTGCTGCAACACAGCAGGCATCAACTTGTAATGTGACACAGTGGCAAAAAGCAAATCTGATTTCCGGTGCTGTATGGGACAATACATGTCAGAGCACACCATGGTGATATTCCCTTTCCTATCCAGCTCTAACATGACTGCAGGGAGCAAGGTGTTTAGGGATTGCAATGAGATCTTAGAAATAAAGACCTGAAACGCAGGGGGAATGATGCTAAACCATCCAGTGGCACCCAAAGAGCAGAGCGGTGCTCTGTGACAACTGACAGGACAAATAAACAAAAATCTCGACAGATTTTTTCTTACTTCTCATTGTTTTAAATTTCCATTTTAAAACAAAAGGATTATGCCTTGCTATAGCTAATGAGAACAGAAACAGATGCAGTAGACAAGATATATTATACAAGAGATATTAATCTTTCTGCTTCAAAGCATAAACCCAACACTAATTGATGGAATTAGTAAACAACAAATTCCCCTGAAGACAAGTTATTGTGTAGTCAGTCATTATGGGCAATTTTCTTCCTTTTCCTGAAGCAGGTGATGTAGCTCCAGCAAAGCAGGATCCCAGCCTAGAGGAGTGCCTGTTGTGATCCAATATTGTGATTTATGTGCTACAGATCACAGGAGACACAGGACAGAAACACAGAGGAACATATAGAGCAAGGGAGTTAGTTGTGGGCCGGTATCTACTTTCAGGCTGTCATCCAAAAAAGAACCCCAAATCCAGATGCTCCCAAAACCCCACCCATATGTGCTTCACTTTAGGCTTGCAGCAGTCTTGGGACAAATTATTAGAAAAGGCTGTGCTTTCAGCTGCATGATTCCAAAGACATGGTGTATGAACATGACATAAGCTGTATGTCAAAGAGATGTTTTTGTTTTACAAGGACCTAAGACTAAAGTTCAATTCACTGCTTAGCACTTTTATTAGAAGGCCCTAAAAGTAACCAGAAGGTCTTCAGATATTAAGATGTTTTCCCATGCCTCACAGCTTATCGAGAACAGTCAACTTATTTTTAAAAGCAAAACAAACTTTTATTCATTATATCTGGTCCCTTCACAATCAAATTTGTGTCTTTAATGGGATTACACATTCAAAACCGTCTCCCTGTAATATGCCAGACCATATTCATTAAGGTAGCTGTCAGGCAGCAGATGTAAGCACAACTAGATAAATCTCTGCTCCTCAGTGGGACTACATTGTGCTCCCTACCACCATGTGTACATGCTACAGGCGATCACAGCAGCTCAGGAAGCACAAGATGGAGCAGGGAGAGAAGGATTGCTATCTTGGAGCAACAGACGGCAACCCTTCTACACAGCTTACCCAAAAGTTAGAGGGAAGATATTTTCTTTCTCCTTTCCTTGCTGGGGGTTTATTTTTTAATATGTGTTCTTTCTTAAATTTCAGTCTTAATATTCTCTACTGACTCTGGTTCTTCTGCCAGTCCAGCTTTAGAAGGAAAATAATCTGAAAAGTTTGCTCTCCCTTTTTGCTCATGCACTGATCTTTTTTATGTTGAGTTTTTCTATTATAGTGACTGGCAGTTCATGAAATTGTCTTCTGGAGCTGCAAAGTAATTTTGTTTACGCAACTGAGATACAGAAGGAAGATGAAGAAATGAAATGTGGAAGACTTCAATTTCTTTTATTTTATATCACTAAGCTTAAAGTTTACTGGTGAAAAAGGCAATATTGCTCCTTGGATCAAACTCATTGATCAGATGCTTGACTTTAATGTACACTCTATGCATTTGCTATAGAGCCATTGATACAAATCCTGGCGAGGCTCACCTGACCCTTCTCTCTTTTAAGGTAGCTAATTTGGAATTTGTACATTTATGTGTACATCAAGGTCTTCAGGAATGCCGCTTGCTCTGCTCTTCAAGGTTGTCACATTTTGTGGGCACAGCAATATCCACTCTCATTTGCAACACCTCCTGTGTGATGGATTATACAGGAGTGTCCTTCATAGTGCTGGATCTGTTTAGTGCAGTTCTTGCCTCAGATTAGAGTATGCAAGAGCAGCTCCACCTAAAGCTGTGCAAGCTCAGCAGGGGTTCACACACAGGAACACAGGAACTGCCATACAAGATAAAACCAGTGGTCCATCAAGACCCAGACCCCATCTAGCACTGACCACTGCCAGATGTTTCTGAAGGAAGCACACAGCTCCACTAATTTAGCTCACAGCTACATTTGTTTTATAACCTGAGGCACTAAAGAAAATACTGAAGGCTGGAGGTTTACACTCATGCTATTTAACCCCTAGCCATGTAAGACCTAGGCTCTTACCAGGTACCAGTCACCTCAATGGGCTTATTTTATAGATGAAACCACAGCTCAAGCAGGGGACCTCTTCTTACAAGTCTCAAAGTTGGTGACACTTCCCCAGACTAAGGAAGGGAGCACCTGATCACCACAGAAAAAGCCACTGAGCTTCAAGATAGAAACCTGTCTGATAGCTGTGAAATACTCTCATGGGCTTGTCACTTTTTAAGTTACATATATATATATATATATGTAAACAGACACATATACATATATGTGTACAAACACCCATATATACATAGATATTCTTTTCCCCACTGTAGCCACTTCATAAAAGACATGGATCATTTCATGAGGTCAACATTCTTGGTAGCTGCTTGCCATCCATCCTGCCCCAAAGGACAGGCAGAATGAGGGTGAGCTTGCAGGACAGGAGTAGGAGTAACAACCTGCTGGAGTATCAGTCTAGTAAAAAAGAAAGCCCACTGTGCCACTGTTGGAAGTGGGACCGGCCAAAGCCTGCAGAGGATCGAGCTTCTGGCAACAACAGCTGCCCGGAACTGCCTGGGGGCCAGCTGCAAGGGGTCAAGCCGGCCTTAGCCTTGCAAACCTCTGCAAGATTCCCCTCTCCTGGGCCCCCAAAGACCCTCCTCCCCTTCTTCCCTAGCTATCCCTTCCCCCTG